>NC_089589.1:42337098-42481176 GCF_019320115.1 Miscanthus floridulus
AATTCTCCTTAAATTCCTGCCAGGTGATGGCAGGAGCATTGTTGGGACGCCCATACTTGAATGATTCCTACTAATCTTGGGCAGTTCCTTGCAGTTGACTGGAAGCATAAAGCACCTTTTCATGGTCATCACACTAAGCTATGTCCAATTGTCGCTCCACAGCTCTAAGCCAGTCATCGGCTTCTTGTGGTTCGCTTGTATGAGAGAATGTTTGTGGGTGTCCCTTCATAAATTCACCATGCTTGTCAATAGGAGGTGCTTGATGTGGGTTGTTCAACACACTTTGAACAATAGTCTATAATAACTGAGTCTGCGTCATCAAAGCTTTCTCTATAGATGGGGAATTGGATGGCGGTGGATTAGAATTGGTAGGATTCCATCCAGCACCTTGTGAAGCACTTCCCCTAGTAGCAACCATCTATTTTCAACATGTATGAATTAGGACTCAGTCATTCGTAGCATTCTTAAATGTAGCTTCAATAGATGGCAAGATAGGATTGATAGTATGAGAGACAAGACAAGACCCCACCACAGAGATAATCGATGCTTCCAAATGAATAACTAGAACGTATGAATCTTCATCTTACTAATTCTTCAACTTGGCTACCCCCTTAAGAAAAGATCAAATAGGGTACCTTGCACCTTCTTCTAGATGGATTAACTAGCATAAGGACATCCTGACATCCCAAAGAAACTCATGTGCAAAGGTGTGAACAGACAACTCAATTTCACTCGCGGGACAGCAAAATAGCAACGCAGTAAAACAACCATAACTCTCATTCTGTTAATCTAATGAAGTTGTAGATTATATCATTGGGATGTTTATCAACTCCTCCACAATGTCCTTATATAACACTTTTCCAAATTCCATAGTTATGTAGTCAAAAATAGTGCGCAACAGAAACTACTCTAGATTTTAGATAGCCCAGTTGCATCATCATGTGATTTTCATAACTCCATAACCAAATAGATATGAGGGCGGTTCTTGCGGTCATAGAAAGATATCGAAGTCTACTATTGTGCAGAATTTTCTCGTGATTTTTGGTCATCCAAGAATAGATATATAAGCCGATAAAGATAGGTTGCTCTGAAAGACAAGATATAGGAAATAGGAGAAACCAAAACCCAACTATTTATTGCACTGATCCTTGTACCTAAGGCCTATAAACTAAATAAAATTGTGGGTAAACCCCATAAGATCATTGCATTCATTACAAAGATCCAAAACAAGCATAAATATAATGACAATTCAACAAAGCAATAAAGATGCACAACTCAATCATTGACTCAACTTGCGATAATATAGACCTCATTGTACTAGGGATAACAATCCTAAGACTCATCTTCAGATTACACAAAAAGCTGGTGAGGAATAGTTCTAAAAGCATATCAAATCAAGGAGTGAAGATGAGAACAAAGACTTAAAATAAGCACCAAGGTAGAGTTGTATGGTAAGGGTAGAGATATAGTAGAGAAGGAAATATCAAGGTCATAGAGCAAGGGTTTTTGTAGCAACTTCTAAACTTTAGAACGATCAGTTTCTACTAGGCTTGTGTCCTATAGTCAGTATTGCTCTGATACCACTTTGTAGCACCCAGTTTCAAGAACAAAACTAGATACACACCATATGTGAGCCCAGGAAGTCAAATCTCATATATAGCTACAAATAATGGTAATATCAATAGACAATGCTCAATATATAATATACTTAGTATAGAGAATATAACCTTAGATAGCAAACAGTGAAAAGACAACTCTGATCTTCGGGTGAAGACTCCAATTCCACAGGAACAACTGACTGGTTGATCACAAGCCTAATTCCTCCAAACTCTAGCAATCTGGTACCCATCTGGGATTTTTCCAAAAATTTAAAAAGTAAAGCAAGTGTAAGTACATATCGTACTCAACAAATATAACATGGGGTTCATGAGGCTCAAAAGGCTGACACTGGTTTAACTGTGATTAGCTTTTAATGAGTCACAATTTTAATAATTGGGTGGCATCAAGTTTATTCACAAGCCCATAAACACATGGTTAGGTAAACATGAATAATGAATAGCATAAACAGTAATCATTAGTGAGCATCTTCATCATCAGTATCATCAGTGTTCGTCATCTATTCCATAAGGGTTCCAAGGCCGCTCGTGACCGTGAGCATGGCTGATATACCAATTTACACTCTGCAGAGGTTGTACACTTTCACTCTGAGTCATGATTTACCTTTTCGCCCGAGGCGGCCACCGTGGTCTTTATCCTTCTTGCTATCCTCTATAGATCATGAGTCTGCTTTATCATGCAAGTCCTTCATCTGTCTCATAAATCTTAACTCAAGGAGTGAACACTTAAAGATCAAACTTTATCTTTCTCCCTAGTCTCTCCAAATCTTGGGACGAGATTCCTGTTAAGTGGGGTAGTTTGTCATACCCCAAAATTTCCATTTTTGGTTATGCATAGAAAACACTAAATAAAATAAATGATTTTATGAATTTTCTAAGATTTAGTTATGCTATTTATAATTTAAATTATGCAAGTGTGATTATCTCAAATATTTAGAATTTAATTAATTTGATATATTTGTTACATTCATGTCTTTGCATTGGCTTGTTGAGTGAAAAATGAATTTTCAAAATTTGATCAAACCATGAATAAGTCTTCTTTTGTGTTTTCAAAACCGATTCAAAATTTGTGCAAAAACCCTTTTTCAAAATCTCGTTTGAAGAATAGGAAAGTTTTTATTTTCCTTTTTGTCTTTCTTCCTCGCTTTTTGCCAGCCTTAGCTGGTGGTCCAGCACACAGCCAGCCTCCCTCCCTCTGCCCCCGCGAGCACACAGCTGGCCAAGTGGCCCATCTCCGCCACCCCACCAGCCCTTGCGCAGTTGGGCCAAGCCCAACGGCAGCCAGCCCAAGCCACGCCCCTCCTCCTCCCTCTCGCTGCCCATCGGGCCCTTCCTGTCAGCCGCTGCCGACCCCATGTGCTCCCTCTGTCACCCTCTCTGCCAGATGGGACCCACCTGTCAGGGTCGTCCCCAACCTCCAGCCACCCTCCCCATCCCAATCCGCCATCACCGGCACCCGCGCAGACTGGGCCACCGTGAGGACCGAGCCATCTGTGCCCATGTCGTTCGAACCTACATAGACCGAGCTCCCTGCCACCTCACTTCCCGCTAGCTGTAGCCACCGTGACCCATTCTTCCTGTTCGCCGAGTCAAGGCCGCCGTTAGCACACAGCCGAGCTCAGCCACCGCTCGTCCCTCACCCTCTAGGCCCTATAGGAGGAAATTCTTGGCACCACAGACGCATGCTGCGGCCACCCCTCCCCTTCCCCTGTCCTCTCCCTCACCGCCGAGCACTGATGCGTCACTGCCGCTGCCATTAATGGACCTTCAACTGAGCTCCCGTTCTCCCCATACAGACCACCATTTGCCTCTCTGTCTTCTCCGTTGGTTTCACAGTGACACCACGAGCCCGCAAGACCGATCCTTGGCATCAATCCATGGCCACAGAGGCACCTCACCGGCCTCAACCGAAATGGCCACCGCCCAAGCTCCACATCCACCCAACCCTTCACCTCCGCTTGACACTACTGGGCATCTTGTACCGACGGGAACATCTCCCACAACTTCGTCGGCCTCGCCAAGTCGTTCTCCACGCTCGCCTGAGCACCATTCCGGCCGGCCAGAGCCCTGCTTCCCCAGCCATGGCATGGAGCCCCTCATGTTCTGTACGGCATGCACAAGGAGGAAGATGATGGTAATTACGAGATTGCCACGGGACCTTTTAGTCCCGCCGTTTAATCGTTTTAACTCCATTTCAAGTCGTTCTAGTTGCGTTATATTCACCTTGACGTGCTCTATGCAGTAGTGCTAATGTGTTTTCATGCCACGTGCTTATGATTTTATTAATTTAAATGCTAAATTGATTAATGCTTATGTAATCAGATTTATAATTAAAAAACTATATAGGATACATAACTTGGTAATTTATGCATAAAACATGAATGTGATTAGTTGCTTATATAAATGTGTTTCTAAATTCTAAGTTGCTTAGTTTAAACATGTTGCATATGTGATAAACTCGATTAGTTGTTTTCACATATACTTTTTCTTTTGTAAAGATAAATTTTAACTTGGTTAAATTATATAAAATTGTTATAAATAAAATATAAGTAGTTTCAACCTGGCTTTTGAATTAATTATGTTTTTATTAATTTGGTCTTAATAACTTTTCACATGGTTTTGCTCAATTAAAACAAATCAAGCATATAGGCTTTTTCTTTTATAAAAGTCTCGGTAGTCGTTTCTTTTCAACTGTAGCTTCATTTTTGGCATTTCTTGTGTTCTCATGATCGTAGCAACAAGCCCTCTTTTAGCACGTTGTTTAAAGCTTTTGCCATTATTGGTGCAATGTTCTTAGTTGTCCTTTCTTTGTCTACTTTTATGTTTCCTGTGCTTGGTGTTTGCTATGAGTAGAAGAAAACTATACGTGAGTGCTGGAGGCCGAAAGCTGTAGAAGAGAAGATTGTAGAAGTTCTATGCGTAGTTGTCTTGAGTGGAAAGCAAGTGTAAAAGGCAAGTATAACAAGTGATCATCCTTGTTACCTATTCACCATTAATCACTTAATTCATACTGCATGTGTCTATCTTGATTACCACTAAGGATATCCTAGCTATTCTTACCTTTATACCTTGATGCCTACGGGCAATATGCATTGGGTAGTATTTTTGCTAGTGCTCAATTAATTGACTATGATCTATAACTAGACTAATGGTATATGCAATAAACATTAAAATATGCTTTTTAGCAACATGGACAGAAGGGTGTTGGAGTGTTTGGCTACTTTCCAAATGCTTTAGTTTCTCTGTGCAAGGACTTATCTGTAAGTGACAACCTGGGACTTATAGTACAACCATGAGTGTTATATGGCTCTGGCTTTAGTCAAGTATGAGGACCTTTTCTAGCTTGTTAGTGGTAACCGAAAGGCGCAAAAGGGGCATGACACGATGGGTATGGTGCGGCCTAGTTCCTGTGTGTGCTACTGCGCGTGTGTGCCATATCGAAAGGGGGGGGCTCTATATCTATTTGCCACGGAAAACTAGCGGCTACTAACTTGTTAGATGAACCTTTGAAAGACTTCATAATGAACCCTACCGAACTTCCTTGGTAGTGGGTCAAGAGGCTGGTCACCTTGGGCGAAAGGGCAAATCACGGCTCATGGTCAAAGTGTACAACCTTTGTAGAGTGTAAAACTGGTATATCAGCCGTGCTCATGGACAGGAGCGGCCTTGGGATCCTTATAGAATAGAAGAACACCTGTGATTAAGTTGTTTATGCTATACATTATTCTTGTTTGCATGATCATGTGGTCATATGGGCTTATGCCAAACTTGTTGCTACTCAATTGCTAAAATTATGATTCACTAAAAGCTAACCAAAGTAAACCAGTGTCATCCATTTGAGCCTCATCAACCCCATGTTATATTTGTTGAGTACGACATGTAGTTACGCTTGCTTTATATTCAAATTTTGGAAAAATCCGGCATGGGTAATAGAAGATAAGCTTGTTTAAAGTTTATGAGGAGTGCTAGGCGTTTGTACCCAAGTCAACCGTCCCTGTGATGTTTGGAGGCTTCACTTGAAGATTAGAATATATATTCTGCTACTCGGATATATATTTGTAATATTGTTGTTCATTATATAATAAATCATTGACTCTTGATACAATTTAATTTGTCGTTTATGTGTGTAACCGATTCTTGGGCACACATAGGATTTTGCATCCAATTTTGTTCTTAAAATCGGGTGTGACAGATTGTTGATAGATATGGTTGTTCTAAGATGACTATTTTTCAGTGACAAGAATCTGGACAGTTTCATATCTCACATGCTTTTGGCCATCTTAATGAATGATTTTCAACATATGATCTCAACAAAAGTTGTAGTGTTCTTCTTAATGTTTCCATATTGGTAACAATTCTAATTTTTCGAAAAATATAACTGCGGTTATGTGTTTTACAACTTTGCTGTCCTATTTGTGTCTTAGAAAAGTTCAGTTAGGATCAGAGGTTATTTATGCCATCTTGGAGACATCATATGCTAGATTGTTTTATAAAAAAAGTTGCAGATAATGGTGTTCTACATCTTCTGTACAAGTTTCATAATTTTTGAACATGTAATTTATCCACACAAGAAAAAGTGAACCAGGGTTGCTGATGTTGTTTGGTTGTTTGGTCGCTGTTTTGAGGGAAGCGATAGTGCAAGCCATAGAAGCGTTTTATTTGCCTTTTGTGAATGTTTGTATGCGCATGTTTTCTGAGGTGATGATGTTTGAACATGTGGTGTACCTTTGGATTGTTCTTAGCTCATGCATTTGATCCTCAATGAAGGCAAGTAAACGTAGCAGTGGTTGCTACAGGTTGACTTGTTGTTTATTCTACCTACACTTTATTTTAACATTATTTAACCAAGATGATATACCTAATTATGAATTCACTTATCCCTTAAAGTAATGCATGTATCACCATAACTGTTGAATCTCATTTGTCTATCATTGGAAGGTAAGTGATAGTATGTTTCATTATTGTGGAGGTATATGACATATGTGGTAATTATTTGTCTATCATTAGAAGGTAAGTGATATGTTTTATGATTGGGAGGTATATGACCTTTGTGGTAAGTATTCTTGTAGTTGCATCATCTTATTGCATCATGAGCATTCTTGTCATGAGCATATGCATCGAGCCAGGTCGGTGAGAAAGTCATATAACTATTCCGGATTGCTCTTGAGCCAGATCAGTGAGAAAGTTATATGACTCTTCGGAAGTGTTCTTGTGGATTATGTCGTTGACCTATGGTCATGACCGTACCGGTACAACATCATACGTTGCCCAAGGAGGGGTACGATGCAGCTTCATAACTTGTTGGGTATGAAGGCAGTGGACATGCATATGCATTGCATTTGCACTCTATGTGGTTTATTTGTATTGAAGTTTTATGTTGGCATGAAGTGGAGATGAGGAGTATTGTTTTTATTATGAGGAGTATTATTTTATTAATATGTGGAGGTGGTTTATTTATTATATACATGCCCCTTACTTCTTTATGGAAATTTTGTTGGATATCTTATATAATGTTGGTGAGTTCTTTATGGCATTGTCATTGGATAAATAAATTGACTATTAATTATTATTTTCACATGTTGTACATTCCTCTATGATTAAATTGATGTCTAATTAAATTGTAGTTTGAATGACATGTTCAGGCAGTTTGCCTTCTGAGATTTATTCTCACCCCTCAATCTTTCTAGGTGCTTGATGGGATGCTTTGCCTGAAGGGATGGGATTAGCGGCACATCTTCACGGTTTCACCCACATTTAGATAAAATAATGTCACTCTTGGCTTGCTGTAATAAACTTAGTCTATCTTCATGGTTTAATAAAAATATTTAATTAGGAGGTTTACTTAATTATAGTTTTGTTCTCATTGTTGCTTCTGCGTTACACTTTTTCATGGGTTTATGTTGCTAAGTTTTAGACTCTGGCATGACAGAAGGTATGTTAGTGACATCCTAGGCTTTTGTGGCGCCTGGGGTGTTACAGTTGGTATCATAGCGCGCATTAGATTCTCAGAAATAAAAAGCAAGATTTAAAATGATACACTTGCATATGTAGGATGGGTATGGGTTTGTATATCATGCATGCCTTTTTGAGATTGAGGTGTTTGCTTTTGCTTAGCTTTCCTTGATGTCTATGTTGTATATCATTCCTGTTATCAAGTATGAGTGAAGCGCAAATTTTATTTTGTTTACATCATTTTTAATTGATCTTGTTGTATCATGTACCTATTTAAATATGTATCCATGTTACCTTTACCTTATAAGTATATGTTTGTCTAGTTTTTAGCCAAGGTGTTTGTTCATAACTATACATTTAAGTTGTACTTTTCAGTGCTTGAGTGGTGAAGATGGTAAAGTTTTCTTTGTTTTTTTATAGCAAAAGGTTTTGGAAACCAGTAGAGTAGCTACAGTCTAGTAGTGTAGATGGGTGGAGTGGAGGGCCTCCACAATACCTTATCTGCACTACTATGTGAGGGTTGCCCGAGAGATAGGTTGCAACCCAACTATCCATATTCAAAGAAAATGGTGGAGTGACGAGTGGATTGGCCCCCATGCCGTGCACTCTAGCTATTCTCTCTCGACATATCGGATAGGTGCATCGATCCTATATGTTGGTGTTGCGATGTTTAAGCCTGACCCTAGAATGGTGTAGGATTTTCCCATAGTATAGTTGTAACCTTGTGCAGATCATAGTGTTCTTATGCCTTTTGAACACTTAACTTTCCATGTTGCTACAAAAAATGTTGAGCTCTAAATTTATCTTTGAATCACATACCTTCTTGTAATTAAATCTTGTTTTTGTTGTAGTAATTAATCTACTAATTCTGGGCATGTAATATTTTTATAGTAGCTATGTTTTGTAATAATGTTTCACCCATAATAACCCCAACTTCAAATTAGGTGTTTGGCACACCACCTAAAAATTAGTGTGCTTGTTTTAATCTATAAAAGATAAAAGGAAGTTTACTTATATTGGGTATGTTTGATTCTTGTGTTGCTCTCTTTATGTTTGTGATCGTGTCAAATGTTGCTGAGCTTTGTTAGTAATGATTTTAAGCTATGTGTATGACTTATTTGTGCTCTCTTGTTAACAAAAAACAAGTGACGGACCTTTTTGCTTATGTGCTGAAAATGATTACAAGTGCAGTTTTTGCTGTGGTGATGTTTTCATGATGAAAATGACGTTAAGCTGCAGATAACTTATCTATCTTTGCTATCTGTTGATACTTCTTAAGAACTATTGGAGGCATTCCGTAAGCGTATAGAACTACATGTAGCACTTCGCTCGGTGAGTACCGAGTGTCGAGATTATATTTTTCCCATAGGAAGGCGGAAGGCTAGAACTTATATTGAACTAAGAATTGCTAAGATAATGAAACAACCCCGATTTCCACGAAGGGAAATCCACAGAGTCAAAATGTAATAAGACCGTTGTAGATCATATTACCCAAATTCCAGTCGAATACCATATCCATACAACGATAATATCAGAGTACAAATAGTGTGGAATTACATAAATTATTACATCGCCGCATTGGCGGAATCAAAAGTAGCATTCATTCAGAACAGCTTGAAGATAAGATCACCAAACTCGAGCGTAGGCACGAACCCCTCAACCGTCAAACTCCTCGGATCTATACTCCTCAGCAGAACCTGTATGCCAAAATTTATCAGTATGATTTGTACTGGCCACTCCCAACCCAATGAGCATTGCTTTGTGGAAATTGGATGCAAGTTGGATTTAGTCAAAAAGAACCTATAAGGCTGGGGTTTCCTATGTATTTAGCATATCAAGTATATAAAAGTATAGTCAAGTTTGAACACCATTACCACTCTCATTCCACCCCATTCCCATTTCAGAGCTAGGTTTCGATCCTGGGATCGATACACCACCATCTCCACACCATCACCCTACCATAACCATACCATCGCTCAGTCGATAGGCCAACTCCCTCTTGGCACTGTCTCAAGGCCCGTAGCCCATGGATACGACCGAACACTCACTTCCTGGGGGAGAAAAGAATGACTCATCTCCTATCTACTTTAAGTGAAACCCAGGAAAGGTCCATAGCCGACAAGTCGGCATATGTATCGATCGATCAACAAAACACTCTGTAGAGGTTTTACATAACCACAAGATCCGCCTTCCTCGCTGACCATCATCAACTGGGCTGATTCCGGCCGCTTGCTAGCCTAGGATAATGCCACTCTACCATTCAGCCCTGGTACACCCCAAGTCTAGTCTGGGGTGGCTGAAACTGTGAGTCATGAGCCGGGTCCACAAGGTCTCCATGAAGTCTCGGAAGGGTGTGGGGGAAATCCTCCGTGCCCTGTACCTCCTTACACTGTCCACTATCAACCTAGTAGTAGTGGCAATATCCTACCAAGTAGTCCGGCCGTCCCACACCATATAGGGCGAGTGGTACGTAAGGCTTCCCGGTGAATCTGAGTACTAGTAAGTCCTTAGGGGTGACCAAGCCAGAATGTCTTCATCAGGGTTTCCATTTATCGTGCCACCACAACACCTCTATCCTGGGCTGCTCCCATCACAGGTTCACACCCAGGACCACCTCGTATACCATTTACCCACCACAGGTATCCATTTCCAGGGGTGCCTAGGTAGCACCCCATGGCAAGACTTGCCCCAGGCTCATCGTATACTCCAACTTGGTCGACACAACCCTCACCCTCCATGCACCCAAGTCACACACGCAGCACTCTCCCCATAACACCAGTTTCCACCACGCATCAATGTAGTACAAGCGTAGTAGAAGTAATAAGCAATATAGCAACAAGCGTGTGTCTAGCCTAATAGCAGGGTAAACAGGGGTAAGGTTGCGTCAAGGTAAAGGCCATCAAGAAAACATACAACCATGCAAGTCCTATCACAGTGTGATTACACCAATGAAGTAAAGCAATAGCAGTTCTATATTAGCCATGCGTAATAGGTGCTACGAGATTGGGTGGGATGTGGCACCTTCAGTGTAGTCATCTCCGTACTCCTCACGGTACTCACGATCCTTGTTCGTCTGGTTCTCCACCGAGTCTGCATACGATCGAATTATAGTCGCGTTAGCGACGTCCATAGAATAGCACAGAGAAGCCATGAAAATTCAGAAGAGCCAAATGCACTCAAACATAGGTTCATTGCGTAGGGCTCGATTTTAGATGAATTTGGTCCATTTACTCCTTCCCAGGGTTCGGTTCAGGTGTACCAAGTGCTCGGACGTGTGTTCGGTGAGGGAAAAATCCCTACTCTTCCCCGACGGGGCTCCTGCCGGCGGTGAGGTCACCGACGAGCCCTCCAACCACTTCACCGATCTCTCCGATCACTTTACCTACTTCTCCGACCACTCCACTGGCCTCGGCAAAACTCTTTGCTCACTTCGCCGGCCTCGGCAAAACTCTCCGCTCACTTCGCCGACCTCGGTGAATCTCTCCGACCGCTTCACTGGTCTCGGTAGACTCTCCGACCACTTCGCCGGCCTTGGCAAATATCTCCGATCACTTCATCGGCCTCAGCAAATCTCTCCGACCACTTCACTGGTCTCGGCAGACTCTCCGACCACTTCGCCGGCCTCGGCAAATATCTCTGATCACTTCGCCGGCCTTGGTGAATCTATCCAACCACTTCACTAGTCTCGACAAACTCTTCCGATCACTTGACTGGCCTTGGCAAACTGGCCTCGGCATATTCTCTAATCACTTCTCTGGCCTCGGCAAACTGGCCTCGGCATATTCTCCAATCACTTCTCTAGCCTCGGCAAACTGTTCTGATCACTTTACTGGCCTCGGTAAACTCTTTCGATCACTTTACTGGCCTCGGCAAACTCTTCCGATCACTTTACTGGCCTCGGCAAACTAGGGCGTGGGTTCATCGGCGTGCATGGACAGGGTTGCAGTGGTAGCGAGAGCCCATTTGGAGGAGCGTGTGAGCTCCACGGTGCTTCTACGGGCATGGTGGGCGTGTTGAAGGAGCTCCTGGTGCTCCCAGTGGCTCCGGCCATGGTAGTAGGGACAAAGCGTAGGCGGTGGCACTCCGATGAGGTGTGGTGCGGCAATGTAGGGCTCTGGTGGGCTCCTTCCTCGGCTAAGGTGAGCGCGGTGCGTCTCTCGTCATGGCAGAGCCAGACGGGGTGTCAACGTTGCCTTTAGCGTGACGTAGAAGACATAGTGGTCTCGCCATGGTTGTGCTCTCAGCCATGGTGAGCATGCCCATGCATGTGCGCTCCTACTCTGATGTACAACGTCATGGCTGGGGTCCTCCTTTTGGCTGATGGCAGCGCGCACGGCGCATCTAGGGTCTCGGCAAGCGTGGCTATGGCGGTCTCCCTAACTAACCAGTTAGGCTAGGCCGATGCTCGAAGCTCCAGCAGGGTCTCGATCATGGCGATATACGTTCCATTTGGCTAGGGAGGTGGTCTCAGCAAGATGGCTCACCGTAGGGTTCGTGGCGATAGGATGGCGGTGCAGTGGCGAGGCCGTGATGAGGTGATGCAGTGCCGTGCCGAGCAGCTACATCGCTGTAGCTGATCAGGGCGGTGCTCCTGGCTTCGGCGAGGTCCTCCCCACAGCGGCTTCCTTCTCCGTGCCTCTCCTTCTCCTCTCGTCCCTCAGCTCAGTGTGCTGGTGTGAACCGCACGGCGGTGGCGAGGTGTGGTGAGGTGCTAGGGTTCGGGGTCCTCCTTTTATGGGCTGAGCTCTAGGCTTCTCCAATGGCGGATGGTGGAACAACTGGTGATGCGTGCGGCGCATCTGATGGCTAACGAGCGGTAGCGTCGGCGCGGCGCAAGGGGAAACAGGGTCATGCTCCTTGCGTGACCCCCTGGCCCGCACCTGCCACGCTGGTTAGCTCCTGGTCACGTGGGAGAATGCATGGGCAAGGGGAAGAAGATGCTACTCTGTTGACAAGTGAGGTCGGGGCATCAGGCGCTTGGCGCAATGTGGCTGCACGTGGTGCGTGTTGGCTGACGAGCGGGCTCGACTTGTCTACGGCTGTGCGCGTGAAAGGGCAGGCAAGGCTCGGCTGGGCTAGCTGGGCCGGTCGAGGCAAGCTGGGCTGCTACTGCCTCCCTCTTCCTTCTTTCCTCTTTATTTGTTGCCAACTTGGCTTGGGTTTGATTTATTTAGTTGGAGTTAATTAAACATCACATAAAAGCAAGAAAATCCAAATCACAAGTGGGATTAAGGATGCATGCACGAATGTACGTGTTAGGGATTTAAAACACACCTATACAACAAGTGACATGCTATGCTTATGAGTTTAACCTAGTTGGGTCACGTCCAATCCAAAACTAGGGTTTGGCTTGTACATGTGTCACTCAACATCATATAGGGCTAAAACCAAAATTTTGTAGTTGTGATTTTTGGTGTGTGGATTTTTGGGTTGTTATAGTCCTACCCCCTTAACAGAATCTCGTCCCCGAGATTAAAGCGTAACGTACTCTTCGAAGAGATAAGGATACTATAGCCGAAGGTCAGACTCTTTCTCCCATGTTGCTTCTCTCTCTGTGTGATTGCTCCATTGGATCTTACACATAGGAATAGTCTTGCTTCGGGTCTCTTTGGTTTCTCTACCCATAATTCTGATAGGATGTTCTTTATACTCAAGTGTATCTTGAATGTCAAGTGTATCAGTTGAAACTACTTCATCGGGCACTCAAACACTTGCGTAGCTGTGAGACATGGAATATGGGGTGTACACCCATCAATTCCTCAGGTAGCTCAAGTTTGTAGGCGAGCTTTCCAATCCTCTTGCAAATCTTGTATGGGCCAACAAATCTAGGGGCAAGCTTTCCTTTCACATGGAATCTGACAGTTCCACGTAGCGGGGATACCTTGAGATAGACGAAGTCTCCCACATTGAACTCCAGTTCTCTTCTTCTTTTGTCAACATAGCTCTTGTATCGACTTTGAGCAGTTCTCAAATTCTCCTTTACTTGAGCAACTCCTTCTTCGGCATCTTGAATCTTAGCAGAGTCAAAGAATGATCTTTCCCCTGGTTGAGACCACATCAAAGGTGTCTTACAAGGTCTGCCATACAGAGCTTCAAATGGTGACATCTTGATACTGGCTTGGTAGCTGTTGTTGTAAGAGAACTCTGCATAGGGTAGGCATTTCTCCCAATCAGTGCCATAATTCAGTACACTAGCGCGAAGCATGTCTTCCAAGATCTGATTTACTCATTCTGTCTATCCATCCGTCTATGGGTGGTAAGCTGTACTAAAATCAAGTTTGGTTCCAATGGACTTGTGCAAAGCTTCCCAAAATTGGGACACAAACTGAGGACCACGATCAGATACAATACTAGAGGGAGCTCCATGCAACCTGAGAATATGCTCAATATATAGATCTGCTAATTTTTCGGCATTGGTCTTAGTCTTAACTGGTACAAAGTGAGCTATCTTTGTCAAACAATCAACAATCACCCAGATGGAATCATTGCCTTTCTGTGAACGGGGCAATCCAACTATGAAATCCATGGATATACTCTCCCATTTCCACTCGGGAACGTCAAGAGGCTTTAGCAAACCTGCAGGCCTTTGATGTTCAGCCTTGACTCTATTGCAGGTGTCACAACATGCCACATGTCCTGCGATGTCTGTCTTCATGCCCTTCCACCAGAAGTGTTTCTTCAAGTCTTGGTACATCTTTGAACCTCCAGGGTGAATACAGTACTTGGAATCGTGAGCTTCTGACAGAATTTCCTCTCGTACTTCTGGGTCAGATGGAACACAGATTCTGTTCTTGAACCAGATGGTTCCTTGTTCATCTTCTTGGTGGTTGGTCTTGTAGCCTAGTTTCATCAGACCACAGAGGTATTCGATCTCATCGTAATTTTTCTAAGCTTGACGGATGCGATCTGTGAGATCATACTGTATGTGGAGCTCATTCAACAAGCCATGCGGTAGTATCTCTAGTTGGAAATCATCAATCTCCACCTTGAGCTCAGATGGTATGGATTCAGTGATTAAGGTGTGACAGTAACTCTTGTGACTGAGAGCATCTGCGACTACATTAGCTTTTCCCGGGTGATAGTGAATTTCCAGGTCATAGTCCTTGATCAACTCTAGCCATCGGTGTTGCCTCATATTTAGATCTTCCTGAGTGAAAAAGTACTTCAAGCTCTTGTGGTCCATATAGATATCACACTTGTTGCCTATCAAGTAGTGTCTCCAGATCTTCAGGGCGTGCACAACTGCTGCTAACTCAAGATCATGGGTTGGGTAATGGTTCTCGTGTTCTTTCAATTGTCGAGACGCATATGCTATTACTTTTCCATCTTGCATCAGTACACAACCAAGTCCTTGATGGGATGCATCATAATAGACCACGAAATCTTTGCTGATATCAGGCAATGCTAGCACAGGAGTTGTGGTAAGCTTCTGTTTCAATTCCTGGAAGCTTTGTTTGCACTCAGGCGTCCATTCAAACTCCTTAGTCTTCTTCAGAAGGTTGGTCATTGAATGGGCTATCTTGGAGAAGTTCTCAATGAATCGGCGATAATATCCGGCTAATCCCAAGAAACTTCTGACTTTAGTCACGTTACGAGGTTGATCCCATTCTTTCACAGCTTCAATCTTGGCTGGGTCAACTGCAACGCCTTTAGCTGATAATACATGGCCTAGGAAGGCAACTTCCTATAGCCAAAATTCACATTTGATGAACTTTGCGTAGAGCTGATGTTGGGTTAGTTTCTCAAGTATGGTTCTCAGATGATGTTTGTGTTCTTCAGCGGTGTGTGAATAGACAAGGATGTCATCAATGAATACTACCACGAACTTATCCAGTTCATTCATGAAAACCTTATTCATCATGTTCATGAAGTATGTGGGAGCATTCGTGAGTCCAAAGGACACCGCGGTGAACTCAGACTGCCCATACCTAGTAACAAAAGCTGTCTTCGGAATGTCACTCTCGAATCTTCATCTGATGATAGCCAGATCTGAGATCAATCTTGGAGAAATACTTGGCACCCCGAAGCTGATCAAGTGGATCATCGATTCTTGGCAGAGGGTACTTGTTCTTGATGGTGACTGCGTTCAAGTTCTGGTAGTCAATGCACATTCTCATTGAGCCATCCTTCTTCTTAACAAATAGAACAGGGGATCCCTAGGGTGAAGCACTGGGTCTGATATATCCCTTTGAGATGAGCTCATCAAGCTGTTTCTTGAGCTCAGCTAGTTCATCAACTGACATGCGATAGGGTCTCTTGGCAATGGGTCCTGTTCTCGGCAAAAGATCAATGATGAACTCTACATCACGGTCCGGTGGCATGCCCGGTAATTCTCTAGGGAATACATCGGGATAGTCTCTGACCACCGACACATCATGAACTATCTTCTCCTCTTTCTGTGATTCTAAACTGGCTTTAAGGGCACATAGGATAGAGGTAGATTTTCTGGACTGGGGTTCACATCTAATAACTTGGCCTAATGGGTGGGTCACTTGGACATATCTAGGTGAACATGATATGATACCTCAGTGAATGGTTAACCAACCCATACCTAAGATGACATCTAGGTTTGTGGAAGGTAACAGGGTTAGGTCAGCTTTAAAGATAAGACCCTCAATGGTAAGACTCACTCCCTTACAGATATGGGTGCATTTTAGGTCTCCTAAAGGTGAGCTGGTCATGATAGGATTTTCACGTGGGGTTATAGGCAGGTCATGTTCTCGTGCAAACTTGGATGATATGCATGAACAAGTTGGTCTAGAGTCAAATAGAACTGATGCAGTATTGCCATTAACTAAAAACATACCATACACAATGTCAGGGGCAGCTTGTGCTTCCTCGGCGTCCAGATGGTTGAGACGTCCACAGGTAGCAAATCCCTTGAACTGAGATTTCTGAGCAGCTGAGTTCTATGGGCACTCAGTGGCCTTATGACCTGGTTGGCCACAAGCAAAGCAGGTGAAAGGTGTACCGCCTATAGGGGTTGGTGCAGGTGCCCTCTAGTTTCCAGTGCTTGGTGCGGAGCGGTTCAGTGCTGGGCATTCATTCATAGAGCGGGGACGGTTGAAATGGTCCTGAGTGATGCGGTCTTGAGCATAACGGTCCTGGGTGTAACAATCCTGAGCAGGGCGGGAGTATTTGGCAGTGTAGCCTCCACTACCCCTACTCGATCTAGGGTTGTCATCCCTATTGTGGCGAGAGCGTTCCCTAGACGGTGCATCTCTGCGGAACCTCTTGCGATCATGGCCACGGAAGGACTCCTTAGGCTTACGCTTCCTCTCCCTGTACTCTTCTCCTGCTTCAGCATGGTCCTTCTCAATCTAGATGCAACGATCCACCAGAGCACACAACGTGTTACTCTCAATACCGCCAAACTTCAGCTTGATTTGTGGGTTAAGTCCCTTGCGGTAATAGTACAGCTTCTCCTTCTCAGAGTTCACAACATAGGAAGGTGCATAGCAAAGAAGATTGGTGAAACGAGTAGTGTACTCAGTCACCCTGTCCTTTCCCATCTTGATGTTGTAGAACTCCTCAGCTTTGGCCTCCATGATACCCTTGGAAATGTGATACTCAGTGAATGCTTCGGCGAACTCATCCCATGAGATGTTGATAGGGTCCTCATGGGAATCACTGAAACTATCCCACCAGGCGCGTGCTGCACCTTTGAGCTAGTGTGTGGCAGCTCCAACACACTCATCATCGGTGAAAGTGGTGAGGTCTAGCTTCTTCTCCATCTCCTTGAGCCAGTCATCGACCACAAGCGGGTCAGGGTCGGTGCCATCATAGGTAGGTGGCCTTAGCTTCAGAAATCCCACTAGCTTCCTTTGGAAGTTGTTCTGCTGACCTCCTTGGCGGCGGTTTGCTCCTTCAACAAGAGCTGCAAGAAGCTGGGTCTGTTGTGCCATCACTTCTGCCAGGTTCAGTGGTGGTGGTGGAGGAATGTTCTCCACAACAGGTGGCGGGGTATTCTCCAGGTTGAAGGGTATCCCTCCATGTCCACGGCCACGGCCATGGCCACGGTTGTTGCCACCATGCCCCCCATTTGGTTCAGCTGGTTTGGGGGTGGGTGCTCATCCATGGTTCATTAGGCGATTAGATTGGCGGTTCGGCATCTGCAACACGGATCATAGAGAATTTAGTGCTTGTGCCATAAGTGCTTATAATTCAATATGATTACATGATTTTGATGATTTAAAGAAAAACATTTATACTATCCAACACTCATTACAAAGAAGCAATAAGATCCATAAGATGCAATAAGATCCAAAACATTCATTACATGGGTTTTATTACATAGCATCATCTCCAGTAGTTACACTTGAAGACGTGCGAGAATCGTACTATGCATAATGTCTCATAATACATCTCGTAAGGGGTACATCATGGGGTACAACTTACGGATGCTACTGTCATGACTCATGACCACGTAGGGTCATCTACTCTAGCTCGTATACCACAGCTAGGATACGACTGTTCTCGATCTCGATCTCCTCATCAGACTTGTGAAGTCGGGACACGTACTTCAAGGCCTCGGCAAGCTCCTCAGTAGGCTTGGCTCCAAGCAGGGTAGGGCAGGTGTCTAGGTTGAGGTGAGTCGGGGCTAACTCAAACTCCTCTATCCTAGGTTTCATCTTGATGTGAACCTCCTTGGGTAGATGATCCCACATACCCTTCATCTCCCTGAGGCGCTTCTTGTCGGACTTCTGCCAAGCCTACCGAGTCCTCTCACACTTGTCCTGTAGGTACTCATTCTGCCTAAGTGCCTCGATTAGGTGACCCTGGTTGTGGACGGCCTTCTTCCTGAACTCCTCTAGATCTTGAGTCATGGTCTTGCTCCGAGATTGGATCTTCAGCATATCAATCCCCTTGGATCTCTCTCTGTCCCCTCTATGGTTGAACTCGGCCTTCTTGTCATCCAACTCCCTCTGCAACTCCAAGACCTTGCTATCGAGGTAGCAGTTCCTATTGCCTAGGTCGGCTGCCTTGTCCTGTAAGTCAGCGACCTCAGCTCGGTGGGCTTCTTCACGACGGTTGAGCTCGTCCTGTAGCTTGGCAACTATCTCAAGTAGACTAGCTTGCTCCTGTGCTCCCTGCGAGTCTCGCTCTTGGTACTCCCACTGGAGGGCCTGATCCTGACGTCTCCTCTGCTCCAGCTGAGTCACGTACCTGTCCTGCTCTAGTAGGTGGATAGCTAAGACGCGAAGGCATCTATCCTCCTTGGCAAGGATAACTCTGCCGGCTGTGAAACTCTGCTCACTAGGGGTAAGGCTGAGGTCGGGGGCCTGGGAAAGTAGACAGAACTCTGTTGTCTTCATGTGCTCATAGTGGTCCCTCATCACTCTATGAAGTGCCTTGTGTGAGATAGCTTGCAGTCCCTCCTCGACTGTGTCCTCTATAGTCAACTCAGTGAAAGCTAGGACAGAAGGTAAGGTAGTGCTAGCTAGGAACTCGACTGAGGTGACAACTGGTCCTTTGATTCTTCCTTCCTGAGCTGGCTTCCCGATGCAAGTGACCTTGACAAGCTCGTCGGGGACACCTAACATGACGAGAACTCGGCAGAGGGTCTGTGCAAAACCCCTGAGCTCACGTAGGTCAAAGGTAAGCTTGGCATGGTCCAGAGGTAGTGGTCCTAGAGGTGGCCAGTCGATGTTCGTTGCCATCTGCATGTTTTTAAGGTACAGGTGTTAGCAGGTCATTAATAGATAAGCCTTGCATAAAAGTAAATGCAGGGTCGGTATATATAACCGAAAGAAGGGCTGTTCACGTCCCATCCTATCGTCCATTTCTAAGGGTTTCGTCCTATGGTCAAGTATGGCTCTGATATCAACTGAAACAACCCCGATTTCCACGAAGGGAAATCCATAGAGTCGAAATGTAATAAGACCGTTGTAGATCATATTACCCAAATTCTAGTCGAATACCATATCCATACAACGATAATATCAGAGTACAAATAGTGCGGAATTACATAAATTTTACATCGCCGCATTGGCGGAATCAAAAGTAGCATTCATTCAGAACAGCTTGAAGATAAGATCACCAAACTCGAGCATAGGCATGAACCCCTCAACCATCAAACTCCTCGGAGCTATACTCCTCAGCAGAACCTATATGCCAAAATTTATCAGTACGATTTGTACTGGCCACTCCCAACCCTATGAGCATTGCTTTGTGGAAATTGGATGCAAGTTGGATTTAGTCAAAAGGAACCTATAAGGCTAGGGTTTCCTATGTATTTAGCATATCAAGTATATAAAAGTATAGTCAAGTTTTAACACCATTACCACTCTCATTCCACCCCATTCCCATTTCAGAGCCAGGTTTCGATCCTGGGATCGATACACCACCATCACCATACCATAACCATACCATCGCTCAGTCAATAGGCCAACTCCCTCTTGGCACTGTCTCAAGGCCCATAGCCCCTGGCTATGACCGAACACTCACTTCCTGGGGGAGAAAAGAATGACTCATCTCCTATCTAGTTTAAGCGAAACCCAGGAAAGGTCCATAGCCAACAAGTCAGCATATGTATCGATCGATCAACCAAACACTCTGCAGAGGTTTTACATAACCACAAGATCCGCCTTCCTCGCTGACCGTCGTCAACTGGGCTGATTCTGGCCACTTGCTAGCCTACGATAATGCCACTCTACCATTCAGCCCTGGTACACCCCAAGTCTAGTCTAGGGTGGCTAAAACTGTGAGTCATGAGCTGGGTCCATGAGGTCTCCATGAAGTCTCGGAAGGGTGTGGGGGAAATCCTCCACGCCCCATACCTCCTTACACTATCCATTATCAACCTAGCAGTAGTGGCAATATCCTACCAAGTAGTTTGGCCGTCCCGCACCATATAGGGTGAGTGGTACATAAGGCTTCCTGGTGAATCTGAGTACTAGTAAGTCCTTAGGGGTGACCAAGCCAGAATGTCTTCATCAGGGTTTCCATTTATTGTGCCACCACAACACCTCTATCCTGGGCTCCTCCCATCACAGGTTCACACCCAAGTTCACCTCGTATACCATTTACCCACCATAGGTATCCATTTCTAGGGGTGCCCAAGTAGCACCCCATGGCAAGACTTGTTCCAGGCTCATCGTATACTCCAACTTGGTCGACACAACCCTCACCCTCCACGCACCCAAGTCACACACGCAGCACTCTCCCCATAACACCAGTTTCCACCACGCATCAATGTAGTACAAGCGTAGTAGAAGTAATAAGCAATATAGCAGCAAGCGTGTGTCTAGCCTAATAGCAGGGTAAGTAGGGGTAAGGTTGCGTCAAGGTAAAGGAGATCAAGAAAACATACTACCATGCAACTCCTATCACAGTGTGATTACACCAATGAAGTAAAGCAATAGCAGTTCTATATTAGCCATGCATAATAGGTGCTACGAGATTGGGTGGGATGTGGCACCTTCAGTGTAGTCGTCTCTGTACTCCTCACGGTACTCACGATCCTCGTCCGTCTGGTTTTCCTCCGAGTCTGCATATGATCGAATTATAGTCATGTTAGCAACGTCTATAGAATAGCACAGAGAAGCCATGAAAATTCAGAAGAGCCAAATGCACTCAAACATAGGTTCATTGCGTAGGGCTCGATTTTCGATGAATTTGGTCCATTTACTCCTTCCTAGGGTTTGGTTCACGTGTACCAAGTGCTCGGACGTGTGTTCAGCGAGGGAAAAATCCCTACTCTTCCCCGATGGGGCTCCTGCCGACGATGAGGTCACCGGCGAGCCCTCCGACCACTTCACCGATCTCTCCGATCACTTTACCTACTTCTCCGACCACTCCACTAGCCTCGGCAAAACTCTCTACTCACTTCGCCGGCCTTGGCAAAACTCTCCACTCACTTCGCTGGCCTCGGCGAATCTCTCTGACCACTTCACTGGTCTCAGCAGACTCTTCGACCACTTCATCAGCCTCGGCAAATATCTCTGATCACTTCGCCGGCCTCAACAAATCTCTTCGACCACTTCACTGGTCTCAGCAGACTCTCCGACCACTTCACTGGTCTCGGCAGACTCTCCGACCACTTCGCCGGCCTCGGCAAATATCTCCGATCACTTTGCCGGCCTCGGCGAATCTCTCCGACCACTTCACTGGTCTCGACAAACTCTTCCGATCACTTGACTGGCCTTAGCAAACTAGCCTCGGCATATTCTCTGATCACTTCTCTGGCCTCGGTAAACTAGCCTCGGCCTATTCTCCGATCACTTCTCTAGCCTCGGCAAACTGTTTCGATCACTTTACTGGCCTCGGCAAACTCTTCCGATCACTTTACTGGCCTCGGCAAACTCTTCCGATCACTTTACTAGCCTTGGCAAACTAGGGCGTGGGTTCGTCGGCGTGCATGGACAGGGCTGCAGTGGTAGCGAGAGCCCATTTGGAGGAGCGTGTGAGCTCCACGGTGCTTCTACGGCCATGGTGGGCATGTTGAAGGAGCTCCTGGTGCTCCCAGTGGCTCCGGCCATGGTAGTGGGGACAAAGCGGAGGCGGTGGCGCTCCGACGAGGTGCGGTGCAGCAACGCAGGGCTCTAGTGGGCTCCTTCCCGGCTGAGGTGAGCGCGGTGCGTCTCTCGTCATGGCGGAGCCAGACAGGATGTCAACGTCGCCTTTACCGTGACGTAGAAGACGCGGTGGTCTCGCCATGGTTGTGCCCTCAGCCATGGTGAGCATGCCCGCGCATGTGCGCTCCTACTTCGATGTACAACGTCATGGCTGGGGTCCTCCTTTTGGCTGATGGCAGTGCGCACGGCGCGTCCAGGGTCTCGGCAAGCATGGCTATGGTGGTCTCCCTAACTAATCAGTTGGGCTAGGCCAGTGCTCGAAGCTCCAGCATGGTCTCAATCGTGGCGGTATAAGTTCTATTTGGCTAGGGAGGTGGTCTCAGCAAGATGGCTCACCATAGGGTTCGTGGTGGTAGGATGGCGGTGCGGTGGCAAGGCAAGGCCGTGATGAGGTGATGCAGTGCCATGCCAAGCAGCTACATCGCTGTAGCTGATGCGAACCGTAGCGGCTTCCTTCTTCATGCCTCTCCTTCTCCTCTCGTCCCTCGGCTCAGTGTGCTGGTGCGAACCGCACGGTGGCAACGAGGTGTGGTGAGGTGCTAGGGTTCGGGGTCCTCCTTTTATAGGCCGAGCTCTAGGCTTTTGCAATGGTGGATGGTGGAACGGCTGGTGATGTGTGCGGCGCATCCGACGACTAACGAGTGGTAGTGTCGGTGCGACGCAAGGGGAAACAGGGTCATGCTCCTTGCGTGACCCCCTGGCCCACACTTGCCACGCTGGTCGGCTCCCGGTCACGCGGGAGAATGCATGGGCGAGGGGAAGAAGATGCTACTATGCTAACAAGCGGGGTCGGGGCGTCAGGCGCTTGGCGCGATGTGGCTACGCATGGTGCGTGTTGGCTGATGAGCGGGCCCGGCTTGTCTACGGCTGTGCGCATGAAAGGGCAGGCGAGGCTCGGCTGGGCTAGCTGGGCCGGTTGAGGCAGGCTGGGCTGCTGCTACCTCCCTCTTCCTTCTTTCCTCTTTATTTGTTGCCAACTTGGCTTGGGTTTGATTTATTTAGTTGGAGTTAATTAAACATCACATAAAGCAAGAAAATCCAAATCACAAGTGGGAGTAAGGATGCACGCACGAATGTACGTGTTAGGGATTTAAAACACACCTATACAACAAGTGACATGCTATGCTTATGAGTATAACCTAGTTGGGTCATGTCCAATCCAAAACTAGGGTTTGGCTTCTACATGTGTCACTCAACATCATATAGGGCTAAAACAAAAATTTTGTAGCTATGATTTTTGGTGTGTGGATTTTTGGGTTGTTATAGATAAAGCCAAAGTTAATCCTAGCTAGGTGCACGATAGTGAAGGGTGAATATGAACTACCAAAACTAACTACTAAATACAAGCTACTCTAGAGATAGCTAGGTGGGAGAACGAGCTTTTTATCTTTCTAGTAACTAAGGGTAAACTAATGACTAGGAGAAATACGATAGTACTTCGGGGCACAGCCCACCTACCAACTAGGAGAGTTAAATACACAAGGTCTACCACGAGCCCTATGATTTAATAACTAGATCTATCGCTACATATGTCCATATTTGTCACTATTTTGGCCAAACTTTGGTATATTTCCTGCATACAAATAATTTCTACAAGCACACATGGAACTTGGTGAAATTTAAGCAAAATTCTACACATGTGATGATGATTTACCTCACTTTTCCATGCATTTGGGTAGAATGTTGATGGTCAAAATGGGTGTTAGTGACCATCAACAAGCTCCCCCAAGCTACCGCTTTGTTGTCCTCGACAAAGATGCGGGTTTAGCATGGAATAGGTGTTGGATCAGGAGTTGCTACTATGTAACGCCCTCCAAAGACTTGTATAACAAAGAAATACTATCTCTTGAGTTGAACATGTTAACACTTAGCAATTTCATCATCAGTCTTAGCAATGTGGGACTTATAGCTTTCACCTTGACACAAGCAATTGCAAGAATGTGTAGCTAGATAGATAGATACTTTTTGCCTACTTGGATGTAGCTCAAACTTCTTGAAGGTTTTCAATAGATTTTGAAAAGAGAACTTGCCTAAGTTCCTCAGATGGTACACTCAAGTCACTCAATGGTGTTTGAAATCCTAACCAAGGACATGAATTTTAGCCTTAATTTATATCCTAAAGCTTATGTGGAGCTCAAGCTAGGGGATAAAAGCATAGCCTACTTGAATTGAATATATTGCTAAGTCAAACACTTGGATCACAAGGAGCAACAAATCATACAATTTGATCAAGATGTGCAAGTGTGTGGTATATTTGGTGGAAGTGGTACTCCTATGAGAAGTTTTTATTCTCTAGCTTCTTTTTGAGAGGGCATGGCTACTTTCTTTTTTCTCACTCTCTCTCTCTCTCTCTCTCTCTCTCTCTCTCTCTCTCTCTCTTTCTCTCTCTTTTTTTAACACTACAGATTTTCTCTTTTATTCTCTCTCACTTTTTTCTATAGCCCATGCCTCTCTTTTTGATATAAGTTAGCTAAAGAGGTAACTTTGATTCTCATAGAACAATAATGAATGGAAAGCATATGTGGTTGCATATCCCCAGTGTACGAATAACTTAAATATGTGGGTGTTCGTGATCTTGATCAAAAAGCATGAAAAGTTTATCTGAGGTGATGATGTTTGAATAGGTGGTGTACTTTTGGATTGTTCTTAGCTCACGTGTTTGATCTTCAATGGAGGTAAGTAAACGTAGCGGTGGTTGCTACATCTTGACTTGTTGTTTATTCTACCTACACTTTATTTTAACATTATTTAACCAAGATGATATACCTAATTATGAATTCACTTATCCCTTAAAGTAATGCATGTATGACCATAACTGTGGAATCTAATTTGTCTATCATTGGAAGGTAAGTGATAGTATGTTTTATTATTGTGGAGGTATATGACATATGTGGTAATTATTTGTCTATCATTAGAAGGTAAGTGATATGTTTTATGATTGGGAGGTATATGACCCATGTGGTAAGTATTATTGTAGTTGCATCATCTTATTGCATCATGAGCATTCTTGTCATGAGCATATGCATCGAGCCAGGTCGGTGAGAAAGTCATATAACTATTCTAGATTGCTCTTGAGCCAGGTCTTGTGGATTATGTCATTGACCTATGGTCACGACCATACCGATACAGCATCATATGTTGCCCGAGGAGGGGTACGATGCAGCTTCATACCTTGTTCGATATGTAGGTAGTGGACATGCATATGTATTGCATTTGCACTCTCCAAGGTTTATTTGTATTGAAGTTTTACGTTGGCATGAAATGGAGATGAGGAGTATTGTTCTTATTATTAGGAGTATTACTTTATTAATAAATGGAGGTGGTTTATTTATTGTATATCATGCCTTTTTACTTCTTTATGGAATTTTTGTTGGATATCTTGTATAATGTTGGTGACTTCTTTATGGCATTGTCATTGGATAAAAAAATTGACTATGAATTATTATTTTTACTTGTTGTACATTCTTCTATGATTAAATCAATGTTTAATTAAATTGTAGTATGAATGGCATGCTCAGCAGTTTGCTTGACGAGATTTATTCTCACCCCTCAATCTTTCCTGGGATGCTTTGTCTGAAGGGATGGGATTAGCGGCACATCTTCATAGTTTCACCCACATTTAGATAAAATAATGTCACTCTTGGCTTGCTGTAATAAACTTAGACTATCTTCACGGTGATCCTTCATGGTTTAATAAAAATATTTAAGTTGGAGGTTTACTTAATTATAGTTTTGTTCTCGTTGTTGCTTCTGTGTTAAATATTGTTCATGGGTTTATGTTGCCGAGTTTTTGACTTTGGCATGAGAGAAGGGATGTTATTGACATCCTACAGGCAGAGTCTGTATCTACAGATGACTTGGAGAATGCAATATACGATTCTTGAAAGTAAATTTCTTCTTTCTATCCTTAATTGTGAAATAGATTTTGGCACTGTCAGCGTAGATGATGGCTTTTGTGGTGGTCAGGAAAAGGTCGACCCAAGATAATGGGTGCCCTTATATCTCCACCTGTGTCCAAAACCACAAAGTCTATGGGTACGTATGAATGTCTGACTCGTACATAGATGTCTTCAAGAATCCCCTTGGGGTAGCAGAGTGATTGGTCTGCAAGCTACAAATGCATGGTTGTATATAGCAAAGGTCTCCAAGAATTTTCCCATAAATTACCTTTGGCATAATGTTGACACTTGCTCCGAAGTCGCAGACAACCTCTTGGAAATCATGAGGTCCAATGGCTATAGGGATGACAGGTCATCCTACATCACCTTTCTTGATGGGCAGGGATTCGTCTCGCCATCCTCCATTCGATGGTTCTTTATAGAATCCTATTTTGTGAATATCGACAAGATTTATAGTTTCGGATCTTCCGATTGTCCTAGAATCTTACCTTTGTCGGTCGAAGGAACAACAGCCACCAGCTGAGCTATTTATGATTCTATCATTTTATTAAAACTATGATAGTTTTTAATGGCTGAGGAGAAACTACCGATTCTATTATTTATATTTTCTAACACTTTGTCATTAAAACTATGTTGACACTAAATCTTTCAAAGATGGTTGATTATTGAAATTATTGAAATTGTTACATTGATAGTTACCTTGTTAATTTGACCTCTATTTTTGATTCCATCCTTGATTTTGTTGAGGATGATAGTTGTTGTTGTTGATGAAGCTTACATCCTCTTGTGTTTCGGGACAGTTGTTCCCTGAATGCCTAGTTGATGAGATCCTAACATATGGGTATGTTAAGTATCAGGATCAAGGGTTCCCGACCTATGGACCCCTCGACATACCCTTCCAGGATCACCTGTGGTCTCAGGTGCTATACGCATTGGGTACGCTCATGCGTATCCTCTGACCAAGGAATTAGGCCGGCCTAAGCACACCGTGGCCTCTGCTCAGGGCTTGGGGGCTCGCCCGAGCCTCAGGCTCCTGATCGACGGGGAGCTTGAACCCGATCCTTGGCCACCGCCCGGCCTACAATGTTGTTGGTATTTATAAGTGCAAATAGAATATGAAGGATTCCACAAGCTCACAGAAAACCATTGTAGCATTTTACCAGGAGTATTCCAGGTATCGTTATTTATATTTTACCATAGGGAAACAATGGAGTTAGGACTTATTGAATATCAAAGCAGTATCTATCAGTCAACATACCAAAATGGCTAGAGCAGGGGTGAAGGTAATGATAGGAATTAAGGATAATGATACTCAGGGGGTAGATCTATAATATAACATAAACTAGTCAACTCGGGAGAACAATGAGTGAGGTAGATTCCTATGACATTCTTATTACATGGTCAAAGTATATACACATCCAACTATAGTTAAGACTAACTCTACTCTAGTGCACTTTGGGACGCCGCTTAGATGGTAGAGTACCCACAATAGATAACTCTACCGACGCGACTATGGTCCTACAATTTAAGAACCTGCTCAATTCGGAGTGGACTACAAAGGATAGACGGGGTTCTCACCTACTGCTGCTACCACCCAACCAGAGAATAGGGTGTACTCATAGGCAGAGCATCGTATAAGCACCATGCTTATACAAGGCTCGACTACTTAGCTCAATCGATAAACTAGCAAGCTAAGCACTCTATGAACCCACACACAAAAGTAATGATAACCTCAACTAAGCAAGATACATATTAAAAATAAGCATAGCATGTAGATAGGAATATGATGAATTTATAATAAGTCTTACAAGATGTGGAAGTGAAGATACAAGGCTTTGTTGATCCTCCAAGACTAGATCCGGAACATGAGCATGAGCCCAACTCGACCCTCACTCCCGAGCTACTAATCTACTACATTGGAGACTCTAGACTTAATCCGCTAGTGTATCTTGATCTCTAAATGTGAGGTATGAATTAGGGTTTTAGGGATGCCCTAGGGAGGGGGTAGGGGCTGCTATATATAGGCTGGAGCATCAATTTTGGACCCTCAAATCAAAAAGGCTTGAAAGAATGGTGTAGATGCAAACTAAGAGGAGGTGGAGAACCGACATTCGAAGGAGGGTATGATAGGTGGGCCCAAGGGGCTGGGCGGCCTATAGGTGGGGCCAATCAGCCCCACATGGCAGACACCTGCCATCCACTTTAGTGATTTGCCTTCTAAAGTCTTCTAGAGTCTTCCCACATCGGTTTTGCTATGGATAAACGTGATTTGCTTTGACGAATTGGCCCTCCTTGATGGTTTTTTGAGTAAATCCTCCTGCAAACATAGATTCACCAAAACTTGTGGAATTTATTAGTTTAAACCCCTAGACCTATGTTGGTGATCCTTTTTATGCATTTATATAAATTATATTAATGGTTTATGATGAACGTTAACTACTATCAATAGATGCCAGCCAAGGCTTGGGCGCAAGAAGATACACCCTGAGCGATCAAGGCTTGGGGGCAACCTGGCCCTGGCCATTGGGCATGGCACCACCAACTGCTCCCCTGACAGGGTCACACATAGGGCATGACACAAGAGGACAAGTCCCTTCACGGCCTCTAGTGGCTTGGGGGCTTCCGATCGTTAGCCCCTCAAGCTAGCCTCCTTCACCACCAAGAAGACTCTAGAAGGCGCATCTGGGGGAGGCCGATCCAAGCCGACATAGCTTCACACTCAGTGTATCACAACTAGGCTAGCTAGACGATGCCTAGGGCTTCTTTGGCTCCACGACATCGCAATAGTCCATAGAGCGTCACTGCAAGACCCTCCTGGACTTCAGCACATGTAGACCATAGGCTCAACACCCCAAACTACCATGTACCCGATTTATCTCAGTATATGAGGGATAAGGTTGGATCCTAGAGGTGGAGGATAATCGAAGATAGATCATTCCATTCATCACCGATCCACTCCTGCTCAGCACTAAGAGCAAAGCAACCCAAAGTGGGGCACCGAGAGCTTCTCCACCGCACCCATCATCTTCCCCCTCTCTGATGAGGGGAAGGCACCACCGGTGGCAAGACAACCTCAGGATTAGCACTGACCTAACCCTCTGCCAAATCTCTCTCCCTCCTATACACTCTGTTGTAACCCCTTGATTTTGGGTGCTCTTGAGTATAAGGATCATCAACTGCTGGACATAGGGCATCGATCAACCCAAACAAGGATAAACCATTGTGTCCCCTTTGTGATTCTTGTGTTCTTGAATCCACGTGAGCCAATGGAGACACGTACTCTGACACAGACTCAAACAACAATGCTTATCACTGTTCCGACCCCGCGACAGTTGGCGCGCCAGGTGGGGGGCAGCGTCAAGTGCGATTCAGGCTCTACGGTGGCTGGAGCCACCCGCCTCATCGTTGGAGCTAGCAGCGCCGCCCTAGACGATGGCATCCGCTTGCCCAGTGAGTTCTTTGTCATGACCAGTGCCTTCGCTCTGGGCCAGGTCCTCAACTTTGGGAGCCTGGCCCATGTCACCGACCACTATGGCAAGTTTCGCCCGCTCAATGGGACCGCACCGACAAACACTGAGCCCCCAACGCCATCCCCTCCATCGGGCCACTTGGGAACAAGCCTCCTAGTCCTCGCTTGGCAGGTCTACCATGAGCCAAGTCTGCACTCTACCCTAATGAGCCAACACCCGAAGTCCCACACGGCGGTCGACGACCCTTTACATGTGTGGCGACGCGCCCCGAGCATCCCCTCGCATGGAAGCGCCTGTAACAACTCAAATTTCTTACACCCTTGGCAGTCATTATTGACTATCAAGGAAAGTCACCCACTGAGTCACCTCAAAGATTCCTAATGAGTTATGCGAGGCAAGACATCGAAGCACCCTATGAGAACCCCCGAGTAGTCATCATCAGACTCGCACCCGGAGTGAAAGAAAACCTCTACATGGATTAGAGTTCATCCTATTGACACCAACTTAGTCCAAAGAAGCTACTTAGGAGCAATGCATTGGTCACCAATAATCAACCATCCAATGACTTAGTTAATTCAGCAAAGACACAGACTACCGGACCGTTCGCCAGGTTACCGGACCATCCGACAGAAGCTGGACCAGAGCAGACTTAAGTGGAATTGGGTTGTTTCCCAATTGTGGAAGTGGACCCACATGTTAGCACAGGTTGCCACATGTCTTTAGCTAGAAACACACCCTCTCATCCACTCTCTCCCTCATCTATTCATTTGCAACCCTCTCCCTCTCTCTCTCTAACTCTCATGAGTAAGGAAGAACCCTAGAACTAGAGAGAGAAAATAGTGAAGAAGCAAATCGAGGAGGAAAGGAAGGAGAAGAAGAGAAGCATCAACACCCCCTATGGATCTCATCAACATCCTCAACCCAATCATGGTGAGCTCAAGAGATTAGTTCTTATTTTGTGGATTTTCCCCAAAAGTCTAATTTATGGATTTTGGTGGAAGCTTGGAGATTTCTTGCTGGTGGTGGTTCAATCATATGCAGAGTAAGCCCAAGCAACCCTCATCCACCTCCATCACCTTGTCATCTCATCGATCCACTTTAAGGTATTTGCTTGGATATTTGCAAGGAGAGAATGATGGATGGAAGACTTGCATGTTGGGAAAGGAAGGAGCTTGAATGGAAGAAGAGTTGCATCTTCAATCTTTTTACTATGGAAGCTCTCAATCTCAGAGCCAAGGATCTCTAGATCAATCTCAAGATTTATCCCTTTTCTCATGAGTTTTGGTTTAATTCCTAAGCCTTAGCCACACTTAGTATAACTAGCTCAAAACCTAACTATCGTGAGCCTAGTAGACCACCTAAGCTACCCTAGGAATGTTTGGCACGTGCAAGATGCACAACTCCATAAATCTAAGCTTGAATCTAGGTTTTCCCAAGAGCATAGGTTCTGTCGCCCAATTGACGTCCGACAGAGTGTCCATCAAACCCCGAGAAGCCACTAGGAAGACTTATCCATAGTCAGCTTGGACCACCAGAGTGTCCGTGGTATTCCACAGAGTGTCCGTTGAATTATAAAAGACTTATAGCCATTGAACCCGAGAGCACCGAGCCTATACCAGAGCGCCCGTCACTCACGGTGGAGCATCCGATTAATTATAGAGAATAGTAACCCAGCAACTAATGAGGACATGCTATTGGTTACTCAAGTTTCACATATCTATGAAGGTCCAATTACGCGTAGCCGTGCAAAACTACTCCAAAAAGAGGTGAACTCACTCCTAGCTGAAATTAACTTTGACATATTTGAGAATGTTATACTCCCTAAGTGTTCTACTCTGGTTGTACTTAGGTGTACAAATAAAGTGGAGGATGATGCTCTACATCGGACCAGCACTGAGAAAACCGGACCATCAGATCGGACCAGCACAGTGAAAAACGGACCATCAGATCAGACCATTACAGTGAAAAATGGACCATCAGATCAGACCAGTACACTGAAAAATAGACCAGCTAAAAGAAACATTCATATCTCTTGATTCCTTGAAGCTTTGGAGGCCCATAAGGACATTTTGGAAAGCTTATCAAGTCTACTTTCTAATGGCACAAGTTCCAAGTATTTTGGATTTCCAATGTTGAGATATGAGCATATTAGTGAAGACTGCTTAGAAGGTCAATAGTCTTCCTGGGATAGAATGTTGGGTCCACTTCCCGTTCAAAACTGTATCAATCTACAAAGTTTCGTGGCACATGCTGCACATGGATAGAAAACCCTTCGAGTTTACTTTCACACCCAACAAACAGTTTGTAATTTAGACTTCCTAATAAGGAGTTATGGCTAGATTAGTGGAGACTGCTCAGGTGGCCAATAGTCACGTGAGACCACTTCGGGAATCCATCTCATGGTGACCTTTCACATAGCCTATCTTCAGAACCTTTTGATGATTTGATAAACTACATGATATGACAGCCGAGCTGTCGAGTGCCTTACTCAAACCTTTGTTCTTCCTTGTTCTACTTGGACTTGTGAACAGATCCCTCTGGGTTCCCCTAGTTCGTGCTCTACCATTTCTAGTATGGTTGCACCATTTTATGTGGATTAGTTCTGGATTGTGGTTCTGCGGTCATTCGAAGATCGAGTCGAAGTCTTCGCTGTTTCAGTGCCTCTCTCCCCGTTGCTTGGTCACATCCAACCTTTGTCAGGTATAAAGCTAGTTATCCCACTGTTCGCAGCAAGTTATCTTTGATTCATGACCTACTGTTGTGAAGATTGGGCCAACCTCATGGATGTTCCTTATCAACTAGTATCAAAGCTTTCATTGTCACGGTAGGTCTCACCGTCATCCACATATTTTACCTTTGATTTATCCACCATTTGTTACCATTTTTGTTCATCTCCTAAATTCCACTCAAAAAGCCACAAAAATCCTATAGCCTTTGGACGGTACTGCTATCTTTGTGTTGTTTTGTTCATCAAGTTGCTAGTCACAATCTTCATATAGATTGTGTTGTGTTTCATTTCTTATCTGCACCCCTGTTAGTATAAAAAAAATCTAAAAAAGAGAGAAGAAAGAAGAAAGAAAGATTAAAAAAAGAGAAGTGAAAAGAATGGAAAGTATGGGCTGTGTTGTGGGTTGTATAATTGCAAATTTCAGTTTTCATATTCAAGTTGGTGGTAATCTCCATAGCAGGAACTTCATATCTTTTGAACACATCAAACCACTTGGGTTGCAGTACCGTAGCCTCCCTTGATTAGCCACCTATAGCTCCACCAAAATCTAAAACCAGGACATTTGACTCATAATCCCTGCGACCTCTCAATCACTTCCATTGAACTGCTACACTAGCACACTCACTATCCTTGAGAACAAGCAAGAACATTGGTAAGTAAGAGGTGAGGTTGTGTGATTCCACAAATTTACCTACTCCACTTTTTCTTGCATAAGTGCTAACATGGCAGGATCCAATTTGAGTATTCATGGTGGTCATCATGGAGAGGAAGAACCCCCTGTTGCACGGGCTGAGTCGAACCAAATGGTAGACTCGGTCTTGGAGGCCATGGAGAGGATGCTCGATGCACGAATGTCTGCAGATAGACGAAGGGCACCTTGCCATCAATATGATGAATCAGGTGGTGATCGTGGTCATCATGGCCGGGATGGAGGATGAGCTCATGGTCATGGTCATGGTCGTGACCACCATGTGCGTTTTGAAGATGAAGAATCTGCTGACTTAGATCATGAGGAGGGATTTGGTGATAATGAGAATCCCTTTGCAAATGATGGGCTGTTTGGGCGGCGATGAGATCATCGTCGGCATGCTGATCATGAAGATAGGGATCATCATCGTCGTCATCGTAATAGGGATGACCCAAAGATAGCATTGCCATGTCAAGTTAAGTATCCCAAAATTTATTAGAAGAGAAGATGCAGATGCATATCTTGAGCGGGCTAAGCAGTGTGATCAAATTTTTAGAGTGCATAATTTTTATGATCAGAGGCATGTCAATCTTGCTTCAGTGTAGTTCTCTGGTGTCGGTCCCTCATTTATGAGAGTCCTAGGTGCATCTGTACTTGTGCTAGGATCACGCACAAGTACGCACAAATCAACAAAATTGGTACACAGCTAAAAAGAAAGGTTCCGAGCTTTATTGATTTCTAAAAAGGGTTCTACAACTGTAGCCCTAAGGGCATAGTCATAGGCTTACAGAGTTAGTGGAAACTACTGCATGGAGCGACACTTATTCATGGTGGTCTCTAGTACAATGATATTCTACAGCGTAGCGAGAACCTATTCCATAGGCAAGCTCAAGCGCGACTGAAACCATAGCTTCGATGTCATTTCCTACGTTTGGACTCTTCGCATATCTCCTAATCTTCGTGGTGCGCTTCCTCATTGTAGTCTTGGTCTTCCTCTGTCCCGAAGTCTATGAGTCAACAACGGGTGAGTACTTACGTACTCAGCAAGCCCTAACCAAAGGGTGGAAATGGAGGTGTGGTGGTGATTATAATTAGAGGGTTGGGTCCTAGTGCGCGCTGAAATTAGAGAGGATCTGGAGTAAAAAATGGCAAGATTTTTGGGTGGTCTCAATGAAGAAATTTCTGGTTTTGTTGAGATGTTTTCATATCATACTTTGCAAGATCTTGTTGATCAAGCTATGCGCACTGAGAGAAAAATTCAGCAAGAGACACGTGGAAGATCTTATGCATACCATTCCATAGCAGCCCCATGGCTCAAGCAGCAGTCCGGTACTTCTTTTGGTAGGGTCGGTCCCAAGGTGCTGCAGCTAGGCCCTCTCCATCCATTTCTACTTCAAAGATGGTTGTTGACGGTAGTTAATACTCATCACAAACCATCAATGTACCTTGCATAAATGACTAAAATAGATCACCAACATAGACTTAGGGGCTTAAATTGACAAATTCCACAAGTTTTGGTGAATCTGTATTTCTAGTAGGATTTAATCAGAAAACCATCAAATGGGACCTATTCGTCAAAGGAAATCACGGAATTTCATCGCAGAATCAACGTGGTAAGGTTCCAGAAGACTCTAGGAGGCTCTCCACCAAAGCTGGAATCAACCCACTGACATGTAGGGCCGGCTGGCCACACCTAGAAGCTGCCCGGCCCCTGTGGGCCCCACCTATCAACCTCTTTGTTATGTTGGTTCTCCACCGCCTCATAGGATGCATCTCAGTCATTATTTCAATTCGGTTTGATCCAAGGGCTAAGGATTGATGCTTCGAGCTATATATATCTGCCAACACCCCCCTCAGGGCATGCCTCATTTGATCCTAAGAGGTGAGAAGCCAGAAACCCTAATTCATATGTCCACCAGGATCAGGGCTTGCAATCAAGAGAAGATTATTCCTTGATAGGATCTAGACTTGTATTAGAGATAGAGAGATAGAGTGAGAGGGAAGAGTTTTGGAGGAGTCCCAGCATATCGGTGCTCTCTCTACAACTTGTACCCTGGTGCAATCAAGTTCTTCTGGAGCTTGCTTCTGGTATTTCTCTGGTAATCAACTTCTAATTCAAGTAAGCATCTTGTTCATATTATTTTTTAGGTTTGCGACTGTCTTTTGAGTACTTTAATCCTTGTAGCTCCTGGGTTAAAGTAGTATTCATAGTGTAAGCATGGTGCTTAGACTCGGTTACTAATGGATGTACCCTATTTTTTAGATCGGTGGTAGCTCATGAGGGTGACACTTATAGTCTCGTTGAATCCTCTGTAGTCCACCTCCCATTAGTAGGCCTAGCAGGACTTTGTTACTATAGGAAACATACTCTGCTTGTGGTTTCTCTAGTAATATCCCTAGAATTCAATAATAGAAGACAAAACTTACTGAAGTTAGAACTAGAAGACCTTAGCAGTCTCCTCTATGCTCCTATTACCTAGCCTTGATTGTGAAGTTTAGTTAAGTTAGAATTAGTTACTCTCACCTCCGTTCCTTTGGGTTCGATATAAAACTAGGTTACTCTCGATGAAGTGCTACAATGGTATTATATCTATGCGCTTGTGGATTATTCTGTGTGCATTAATTTATACCAATAAGCATTTCTAGGGCCATTACCGGGGAACGGTTGCTGAGTTAACTTCGAGTCTAGCTTAATCTTGTACTATACTTTTATCCTTTTATCTTTTCTTTCCTTTTTACCATGGATCTAGAATCCAGCCCTATCTACTAATATGGTGCACCCACGGGCACAAGCCTATAGCCATAAGAATCTTCAAAGCCTATCCTAACACCTGGCTATAAGCTACGCCCATGATTAATCAACATGGTTCAGTATCAACCCTTTTTAGGTGAAGTTGATGAAAACCCCTGTTCTCACTTAAATGAGTTTGAGAAAACTTGTGCATGCCTATGCATTGAGGGCATGCTAGATGAAACCTTACGATGGAAGCTCTTTCCCTTCTCTTTGACAGGAAAAGCTAATCATTAGTACAATCTCAGCATTGAGAGTAGACAAGGAGATTGGGAAGCCCTGTGCTCTAGCTTTTGCTTGCAATTCTTTCCCATCTCTAGGGTAGTCAGACTTCGTTTAGAGGTTCTATCTTTTAGACAAAAGAAAAAAGAATCTCTAGGCATGGCATGGGAATGTTTTAATACTCTCATTAAAACTGGCCCTAACATTGCTATTCAAGACCCTATTATTCTTCAACACTTTTATATGGGTCTTAATAGGAAAACCTCGAGACGTCTTAATACGGCCTTAGGAGGCCCATTCTTGCATGTCTTTGCCAATGCGGGGAGGAGCATTCTTACAAAAATCTTAGAGGACATCCCTAAAGAAGTAGAAGAGAAGCCATTAGAGGAAGAATCCCAGATAGCTGAATCTGGATCCATAGAAAACCCATAACCAACTTCAGCTATCTTAGACCCTGAACCACCGGAAAAGGAGGAAACTCCAATTTCAGATTTTATGCATGAGTTCAAGGATGAACTTTTTGATGAATATGGAAATACCTTGAATTACCATACTATGAGGAGACCTAGAAGTCTAGGAAATCATCATCTCATGAAGAATCTTTAGACCCTTCTGAGAAAGCTTTCCTTAAAAAGGCTATGAAAGAGCTAGTGTCTATTATAAGTAATGAATGGCTAGAAGAGTCAGAGCTTTCCTCTGATGTGATTCACTTAGATTCACCTTCTATTTCCATTCATTGCCAAATCAATAACGCTCCTTTCGATGCTCTTTACAATCCAGTTGTGGGTGTTAACATCATGTCTGCATCTTTTGCTCATGATTTATTGAAACACATGCCATTGACCCCAACAACAAAGTTATTGAAAGGTCTTTCAGGACACATTCTCCCAAGTTTGGGAATACTTTATGTCCTTCCTATCTAGGTAAAAGGAACTAAAGTTCATCTGAGCTTCTATATCTTTGATATTATGGAGTTCAACCCGTTCATAGGACAACCAATTGAAAGACTTATCCAAGAAGGACAAACGGGGAAGTTGAATATAAGACTTGGGAAAAACTTTAAGCTTTCTATACCCATTACTCATTCTCTAAATGCTGAGAGTAAGCAGATTCCCGAAGAAGATCCAATGGAAGAAGTTAAGGCTGCATCTCTTGATTACTTGATCAAACCCAACCTTAAAGATGATGCCCAGTTCTTCATCGAAGAGGAAGACAAAAATCCCATAGACCCTAAACCTTTAGATGAATTGCTGGAACCACCTAAGCCCACCATTGAGCTTGAACCCCTGCCTTCTGGTCTTAGATATGCTTTTCTCAATAATGATTAGGATTCTCCTATCATCATAAGTGATAAACTCTTCCAAGAAAAATCCCTCCGCTTGCTAACTGTCTTAGAAAAGCATCATTCAGCTTTTGGCTACTCACTCCAAGACCTTAAGGGAATTAGCCTTGCTCTTTACACCCATCACATCCCTACAGATCCTAATTGTATACCTTCTAGGGAGCCACAGCGTAGGCTCAATAATGCGATGATAGAGGTTGTTAAGAAAGAGGTTTTGAAACTCTTGCATGCCGGGATCATCTATTCTGTGCCTCATAGTGAGTGGGTAAGCCCTATTCAAGTTGTGCCTAAAAGGGAGGCATGACTGTAGTTAAAAATGAAAATAATTAATTAATCCCCCAAAGAACCGTCACTGGATGGCGGGTGTGTATAGATTACCAAAAACTTAACAAGGCAACAAAGAATGATCACTTTCCATTGCCCTTCATTGATGAAATGTTAGAGCGACTGGCGAACCACTCTTTTTTCTGTTTCCTTGGTGGGTATTCAGGTTACCACCAGATATCGATTCATCCCGATGACCAAAGCAAAACCACTTTTACATGTCCATATGGAACTTATGATTATCGTAGAATGTATTTTGGATTATGTAATGCTCTAGCTTCTTTTCAAAGATGCATGATGTCTATATTTTATGAAATAATTGAAGAAATCATGGAAGTTTTTTTGGATGACTTTTCTGTTTATGGAAAAACTTTTGATTAATGTCTTGAAAATTTAGACAGTTTTGCAAAGATGTGAAGAAAAGCACTTAGTCCTTAATTGGGAAAAATGTCATTTCGTGGTTATAGAAGGCATAGTGCTTGGACACTTGGTGCTCGAACAAGGGATTGAGGTAGATAGAGCTAAAATTGAAGTAATCGAACAATTACCTCCTCCCATAAATATCAAAGGGATCCATAGTTTTCTTGGTCATGCTGGTTTTTACGGCCGCTTTATAAAAGATTTTTCACACATTGCTAGACCACTAACAAATCTTTTGGCTAAGGATGTTTCCTTTGAATTTGATGATGCGTGCTTGAAATCTTTTAATATTCTTAAGAAAGCACTTATCTCTACATAAATCATTCAACCCCCTGATTGGTCGCTACCTTTTTAAAATTATGTGTGATGCTAGTGATTATGCCATGGGGCAGTTTTGTAGACAAACTAAAGATAAAAAGCATCATGCAATTGCTTATGCTAGCAAAACTTTGACAAGACCTCAACTTAATTATGCAACAAATGAAAAAGAACTCCTAGCTATTGTTTTTGCTATTGATAAGTTTAGATCTTACTTAGTAGGAACTAAGGTGATTGTTTTGCGACAGAACCACCTAATTCATACAAGCTCAAGTACGGCTGTCCCCATTTGACACATTAACGCACGCATACTTTCACTTATATAAACCTGGTAGTCTGCTGAGTGTCACGAAGGACCTTGGTAAATTAACATCACAACCAAGATCGCACGATTAAGAAAATACACATCATATACACGGAGTTGCAGCAGAAATAATGTTTACAATGAGTTCACAAATAATAATACAAGTTTTGGTTTCAAAACCGATTAGTGAAAACTACATAGCTTTCAAATGATTACAATAATATAAGTTCCAAATACATTGCTAGCATATGTGACATCCTCTGACAAAAGCATATAGATAAGGACACTATATAGAGTCGTCGGGCCCACCGGTGGTTAGCCACCATCTTTAGCAGGCCAAGAAATTCACCTGCAACATGGTGGGATAAACCCTAAGTACTCGAATGTACTCGGCTAGACTTACCCATCATAAACCAAAAATAAAGTGACACCAAGGATCATGCAAGGCTATATAAGTGGAGCTAGCTTGACAACATTTTGCATAAAAGCTACTAGTTGAGGTATACATTTTATAATTCGGTCATCAAGTTAGTTAATTGTAGCTATTCATCTATAGATTAGCAACTAACCTATGCAAAACATGTGGTATATCCATAGTGATAGAACAATAGTAACCATAACAATTTATTATATCATTCTCAGAACCATTCCACTTGCCATTATCACTACGATAGAAGGAAGCTCAGTCAAGTTTCTCACTATCTAGGAGAGACGGCGATTCAAATCGATTACAACCAGTAGGGAATTTATTCCTAACACAAACCCAGGCATACCTACGCCAAGGTAGTCTTAGGTCACCTTTGGTACAACTCAGATCCAATTCGTGGGTTTGATCAGCGCCGTACAATCAGGGACACTACCCGATGGTAGGTCGATCAGGACTCTAACCTACCCTATGCCTCACACCGGCTCCCTGCACATCCTTACTACCTCCAGTGTGCGCACTCTAACAGAACGAGGCCTGGCCTGAGTTGAGCTACTCGGCTTCACGGTCGGAATGAGTTATCTAGCCAGCTAAGTGAGAGGCATGCGTTCAAAATAACCGAGGACCAACAACAATGCGGTCGTTAATCGATGTAGACGGAATCACATGAGTCAACCTACAACATAGACTCCATCCAGCCTCAATTTACAACATCTCGTGGTTCTTTTACACGATGGCAAATATAGCCAACCATGGTTTAGTGTCCACCTATATCTCGTAGGTGACAAGAAATCACCCAACTTCTACTGAGCTAAGCATTGCTAAACAGTTATTCGATCCTGGACCTACATAGGATTCAAATTATATTTCTAGACATGGTAGTTTTATGCATCAAGTGTTTCCAATCAACTCTTATAACCTAATGTATCAAAATAAAGGACTCAAGTGATATTTTGTAAAACATAGGAGCCTTAAAATGCTCCGGGGCTTGCCTGGGATCTGACACAAGTTAGTTCAGTTAGCTCGCACCGTCCTAGTGACATCTCCGGTCCTAGCACTTGCTTAGTCCTTCCATCTTAAGGATAGGTCTACCATACACCATCTTTGGGTTAGGCTCCAACATCACGTCCTTCACGTGGTTCATCTAGCGCACCTAGATGAGATGTGAGATGCAAGTGCATGAATATGAAGAATGGTAATAAGAGATGCATCACATAAGAGTGTTCAAGACAAGCACAAGATTATGCAAGACATAGGCACTTAGAGTTATTTAACTAAACATCACACAACCTATTATAGAGGGATAGCAAGCATATTAGGCATGGCACACAAGTGAACTTAAGTTCAGATAATGCACACATGCATCGATCAAGAACTAACCAAACATGTTTAGCCAAAACAAGAGCAATCACCTAGCACATGTACAGAAATCTGGACAGCAGCACAATAGTCACTTGTTTCAACTATAACTGGAGTTACAAACATTCCATAAAGGTTATCTTGGACTTTCTAGAAAGCTAATGAAATTATATACAACTCTTTTATTTACACTCAGAGTTGATTCTAAAGCTAACCAAGTCAAAGTACACCAAGGAGCAGGTCTGCACAAACAATGGACATCAAAACTGACATGAACTTCAAAGATGCATATCCAGAGTTCTATCCATTCAACAAATGTTGTTCTTAACTTTTTAGAAAGGTATTAAGTTAGCTAAAACTTTGTTATTATCATCTACGGGTGATTTCACAGCAAAAAAGGGTTAAACAACACAAAGTAGGCATCTCCATCCAGATTTGGATTGAATTTGCCATTCTATTTTCAACAGCAATAACTAGAGTTCTAGACTACCAAAAGCAGTGATCTTAGACATTTTAGAAAGCTTATGAGAATCACTACAACTATTCTAACATCACCAGAAGGTGATTCGAAACTTAGCTAAGCCAAACAACACAATCATTCAGATCTGCACAGAGAGCATGCAACACCTGACAGGGAAATTGAAAAGTCTATGGCTCCTAAACCATCAGGCCTAAAATCGTGAAATTTTAGGACACGAAATGTAATGGAGTTATCTACCACTTTTGTATTCAACACACTTACTGAAAACATCATTAACATCACAAAAATATCATCACAACAGGAACTGCGCATGCAGCGAAAACAGCACATAGGCAAGATGGATTTTCACTTGATTCTATAACAAGGTGACATAAAAGCACATCCAACACATAGCTCTAAGCCATCATGAGGAACCCATACAACCTCATCTCAAACCAACACATGACATTAGCATTACAAGAACCATGTATAAACATCTAATAAGAAAAGCACATGCTCCTTCAAAGTTCAATTAACTTGCAACTAATAAAAAGGTGATGTTGCAAACATTCTAATTTGGAGCCTAGGTTTTTATGAGAGTGATATGATAACAAAGCATGTCTACTGTACACATTTTACATGCTCAAGTTTTATAAATTAATTATTACATGCAAAACAAGTTTTAACTACAAATAAGCATGTGAGAGCAAGACAAATCTAAACCTCCACATTTTCTGTAAACACATGACCAAATTTGGTTTGCTTAGATTACCACCACACCATGCAAAGGCAATGGAACAACATTTTCCATTTTTTACACCTTTATGATATTTATCAGGCATTTACAACTACTTATCAAGCACCTAGCAAGATAAATTAATAACTCAGTAATACATGCACCAAAACAACATGAAATTTTAACCAGAGCTCATGCATCACATAGATATCCTATAATTAAAATTTCGTGCCATTTAGAGCACTACAACTTTGGATATGAGAATAACAAGCAAAACAAGCTAAAATTGCCTATTTAACAAGATTAAGTCAAAACCTTATAAAAACAGTACACAACTAGCATGTTTAATATTTTTATTAGCTAGAGCATGTCATTAAAATATTAACACAACTGGAATTACCATTTTTGACTTCTATAATTCGAGATATGCACCTGTCCAACATAAAAGCATTTTTTTAAAAGCACTTTACAAAAATAAATAAAAACAGTAGAGACTTTCTTCCAACACATATCATATTATGACTCTACTATGTAGATCTACTCACAGGGATTCCAAAACATCTTCATTTGCTATTTTTGAATCTTCTACAATTTACTACGATTTTCCAAAATTTAGCTGATTTAAATGCACAAAAGGGAAAACATAAAAGAAAAACACATTTTCATCCGGAACCCTAAACTTTCTAGAAATCTACCAAGCCCACAAATGTAAATGTAGGTGTCTAGTCATTAAGCAACTGGACCCTGCAAAGAGTTTCTATCTACGTTTTGCCACTCCTTTTTCTTGACGGAACCGAACAGAGGAGACGGGGATGGCTCGGCCTTGGTTAGTAGATGGTCGGCTGTGGCGAGGAAGGGCTAGTCATGGCAGAGGGATGGCCAGCCATGGCGACATTGGAACCCTGCCCTAGCACGGCTGCTGTAGCATATGGCCCATGGTGGCCTGGCCGTGCTGACGCTTGGGCACGCGACGCCACGGTTTGCGCCTGCACGGCTACGGCCGACAGCTAGCCGCAGGAGTAGGCGACCAGCGATGCAGGTGTAGAGGGATGCGAGGATGGCCAGTTTGACATGGCAGGGAGCAGTGGTAGTAGGAGCTCAGCTCGACCATGGCGGTTGGCCGTGTTGGCAAGGAGAGAGCGAGAGGGAGCATGAGGAAGGGCCAGGGAGGTGTGGGGAGCGAGGGAGAGCGAGGCAGGGGGTGCTCAGGCATCTTGTCCTCTCCCCATCATCATAGGAAGGGCAGGGGTGCATGGCAACAATGGTGGGGGAATGCTCATGCATGGAGGCCACGTCCTGGACATGCGTCGCCGATTGGGGTATTTTACCGAGCACGTGGTGGGCAGCAACGTGGGTAAGGTGGGCGCCATTTTTAGGCTAGCTCTAGGTCGATTTCATGAATGGGCCTTAAATGAAGTTTGTTGTACTCCTGATGCTCTACAACTTTGCTTAAGGGGTCAGAATCATTGGGGCTCTAGATTAGTGGTTAATTAGCCTCCAAAATGGTAGTGTCAACGCATTGACGACCCATTAATCAAACTCAACTTGATGATCAAAACGAGGTCAAACTCTTGCAAAATTTTGACATGCTCTTCTCCAAAACATATAGTCCAACTTTTACTTTGGGATCAAGTCAAGTTGCTTAACGAAAACATGAGAACATGACATGCCATTGCAAATCTAAAAATGCCACGAAATAGACTGAAACTTACATCTTCACCCTTCCATATCTTTCAAACAGTTCAATGATTCAATCAACCAATTACTCATTGTTGTAGGGCAACATGAGTACTACAACTTTGATTAAAGGAGTTTGGCCAAATTCAAAATGGTTTGCAAACTAAAATTCCCCAAAGAGGGCTACATGAAAACTGAAAATTGAAAGCTTTAGCACCAACACTTAGCCAATTTTTGGAGTTTCAAAACAGCATTGAGTTGATCCTTGAGAGCCCTATTTGACTAAGTTAGGGACCAAACAAGCTCTTAGCCCTTAAACAAAGTTCCATTTTGGTCAAAGCAGCATCACACTAAAGCTTTAAATTTTGCTTCCTGGTCCATTGAAGCATTTTCTGGACATTTGCTCAATATGAACCCCTCATGACTTTTGTTGTAGAGTTCAACTAGAGTCTTTTGGGTAAGGTTGCAAGGTTTGCTCGACGACCCATGGCTCCACTCACTTAATAAAGCAATTCAAGCAAGGTTATAACCTATCATTTCATGTGACTTCTTGGTTCCAAAACTTCATGAAACTTTTCCAATTGTCAATGTAGATGGAAATAGATGTGAGGCACACAAAAGGAGCACTTTCAAAATTACTCAGGCATACCTCTTAAAAAGGGGTCAACATAGAAGTAAAGGTGTGTTGTCTAGGTTCAAGTTGGGGCTCATTCGTAGAGAGTTGGTCTCAACACCTTTGTCACCACTTACTAGTTTGAACTAGAGCTCTTGATTACCACTTAACTTGTCATGTTGGAGCTCAAGCCCACTACTTAACTTGTGATAAACACCTGAGCTCCCCCCTTACAAGAATCTCGCCCTGAGATTCGGTGCGAAAGACTTTTAAGGGAATAGAAGCATGTCATCCATTTTAGAACATTACCAATAGCATTAAGCTACTTAGCTTCTAGCATCAGAGAGGCTAATTGGGTAAAGATGCTTTCTGATACTTGCTCTCTGTAGTAAATTTTGTCTGAAGAATTTCGTTCACTGACTTCCATGAAGCATTGTTACTTTGGGAGGAATCCAAGATAGCACAGTACTTTGTTCTCGGGATACGGAGATTGTTATGGGGCATAAACTAACTACTCACAAGTATTTGTTCATCTAGGGAAAATGACATGTACAACTTTTCATGAGGGGTGAGATCATAAATGGGGTAAACATCCTTTGAGGCTATGAGAAACCGACTAACCAACAGACAAAGTATATGCTAGTCATAACTATCCAATGACTCAGATGCCAACTGATGGAAAACTACATAATGTTCCATGTGTGCAGTTGTCTTTCTCGGATAACAACATTGTATTATCTGAGTCTATTGGGGAAAGCAGTGTGATAGTTGATTTGGTCTGCTCAATGCCACTTTAAGAAACTAAAGCGGCAACCGTTACCTAGGTTGAATCTGATACAACCTCTTTGATAAAAACACATGAAGGTACCAAAGGACAAGTCCACATTGGAAATCATTGCTGCAGAAGGATTATAGCAAGGCCTGGAGGACAACAAGGTTGCAAGTATACACCAAACTAGAGAAATAGTACACTACCAAATAGGTTGAGTACAATTTCCTTCATGGTGTAGTTGCACAATAAGATGGGTTGACTTGCACTATAGCAAAACTAGCTTTGTTGGACTACATTTGACATTGAAGCTTCCTTTCTAATGTCAATCAACAACTCATAATCATAATCTAAAAATATGTTGTTTGGCACTTTTCAATTTGTTTCCGACTCGCAATGGCACAAATTGACTTGTAGAACACCTTGACTGCTCAACCATTGTTGATATGAGAGGGCAAAAGCAAGGCACAAAGGGGTCCAAGGCATCTTCTCTTGGGCATCTAGAGGATTATCTAATGTGAGGGATGATAGCAGTCAATAGAGAAATCACAGATTCTGTACAAGTTGTTTTTTAGTTCATATCTCACCAACTACTGCTTCATTGTGCACAAATCTTGGTAGCCATATAGATCCAAGAATCCTTTAACTACTGACCAAAATTTAGCTCAAACAGACACCGTTTGACTATTCAAACAAATCATCTACGAAAACTGCTCTATTCTAAAATTTTAATGACCCAAACTGACAAAACATCTCTCAAATCCGATGCTTTACTCAACCAATCCTCAAACCAACTTAAGACATTGGAGTACCCTAAGCGAGGAATGAGATCGCCAAGTTTTGTGACAATCCAATAATGTTTGAGCCTCTAATCACTGGCTTAAAGATAACCGGTTTAGTGCCATGAAATCTGGACAGATTTCCCGCTCTTCTTTTTCTTTGCTTCACATGTTGTGGAGCGTGTTCTGCACTCTAACTCTTCAAACAGCAGCAGCAGCTTTCTCACTAAGGAGATAGGCTAGGGTTTTTCCTTACATGCTTCTTAGGAAACAGCTTCAACCGTTGATTTAGACACCAACTCAACGATGCACAAGAACTTGATTTGTGGTTTGTTTTCGCGGGGCACAATGCATACTCTACGTGGAGGGACAGTCCTACAAAGATAAGGAACCATTTCTGACTACCCCCTAGGCTTCATCCAATTGAGTCTTGAACAAATCCTTTTTGCGGTACCTAGATGCATAATGATGCTGACCGAAACTAGGGACAAGCTTTCTCTATTTCTTTACTTAGCTGATACAGTATTTTGCACTATCTATGTGATGGTTCAAGATGGAATTAACTTGATCACATCGCTCTAGAAGATACAGTGCCACTCAGGCCATTCGCTAGTTGGGCATTGTTCTGTGAGACATAGCCTTCATAGACACCAAAGAGTCGTTACCTAGCTAGAGATTAACCTACCTACTGGTAACTAATCAGTTATCTCTCAACACTAAAAAGGTTCCAAATCTTCACTCTTCACAACAAGAATTGTGGTCGATGCATAAACAGATGGTCGCCATTGAAGTCAGCAAACAAGGGTCACACCAGAGATGGTTGATTTCGACTGTGTGATTATCTTGCACATAGAGATTAAGACTTGGATAGCTAGGTCGTAAGCACAATGTGATGATTGATCCTTATTCGACTGATAACATGTCCAACATTAAGTGTTATGTGCCCTTTTGACCCAATAGTGGTGGCATATGTTGTTCACTAGATGGCCGATGTCATTACAGTGACAGTCAAGCAGAGTCACTAGTCTACCACCTCTTGCAGTCTTCCAATGTTCATGTCGGTGACCTGTTCTTCAAAGATTATCCTCTTTGCAACTTCAAAAGGAAGCTGTACTACTTTTGGTCTAATATAGGGATCTTCCGATTCAATATGGAGAGATAACCAAGGAAGAGCTCACGTGAAAATAACATATCGGTATAGTTCTGTAATGGATCATGACTAAACACCTCAATACCAGCGCGTGTCGAGCAGCACAGCCTTATGTCGGCCACCCACAGGAGGCTCTCAGTTTTGTCGCAGCACCATTAGTTGCTACTCAAAACACCATTATCGATCACACAACCAAAGTAAAATTTCAAGTGGCATAGATTGGGTTGTAAGAACAAGCACTATGAGCAAGCAAAGATAGTCACAAGGTTTGGAGTCAATAAGGGGTGGTCCAAGGTAAAGACATGGCACATGAGAAACATAGATTAACTAATGCAGACATCTAAGCATGAGACTCTTGCTTAAATTTCAACGCATATCTAGCTTCCACCAATAGAGATCTTCAGAGAAAAGATTTACATGGGATTTGGTCTTGTTGGACAGCAACATGAGACCAAGACTGATAAACATTTAGAGACTTGGGAAGGTTGGAGATGAATTGAGCAACTTCAAGGCCAAAACCGATATACCGCTCAAAGATTGAGTTGATAAGGTAGCTACATGATTTGCAAGCAAAAGTTTCTAAGGCCATGGTAAAGAGAGATTACATTACACCAGCTCACCATTGGGAGAGGCAACTGGGAGGTCCAACATGGATTTGGGTATGGTCTCTACAACTAGCATAGAACAACCATGGTCAAAGGTTGGCGTTAGCGAGAAATTAACTTGGTTGGTCAATCAAACAAGGATCTTCACAAAAAAGGGTTGCAGGACATCTATGACATATGCAAACATTTAAGGGGACTAACCTTGGACTTATGGGTCAAGCAAAGGCATGGATATAGGTCTTTGTAGCACAACATTCAAGGGCTAGCAACCACATATATAGGCTCAAGCTCCTAAGCAAAGGGAATCTACTTGGAGACAACCATGAGGTTAACGTAACTTGAGTGCCGTTCTAGGATTAGGCTCTTCAACACTTGTATGCTCACCATGGACAAAAGGGGTAACGACTATGATGCTACCTAGGTAACAAAGCATCCACACATACATCATGGTCTTAAGCAAGCATTTGAAACACTCAATCCAATTAGCTTAAGCAACTATTACTAAGCACTAAGCTCCCACATAACAAGCAGTCATCTCCAGCAACACAACTACACATAACCTACAAAACATGGTGGCAAGGTATTGTTATCTTTTATTTCCTTTTACTGAGTAGGTGTACATCTCTTCAAAACGAGTTTTACTTACATTTAGCAAATTAGCTTTCGGTCATGCACAGCATGACCATAGGGTTACGACGAGTTATCCAATAATAGAACAAGGGTGAGAGGAGCATGTTTATGCACAAGCAACAATCATGATGCATGCTCGTCCTATTTGTCCCCACCAAATTGCCAGCCTAAGGTGGCAATCATGTTTTATGTCGGAGGGATAACATGTACTCTCTCGATATATAGCTAGTCGTCAGCTACATTCAATCTATGCATTCATGGTTAGCGTACCTGTAGAAGGATTTTATTTCAGCCCAACCTCACATATACATATGCAAGAATAAAAGTCTGGTCTCTAGATTTCATGCTAAATACTTCTGTATATATATACCGACTATATATATACTTCCGTATCAAAGCTACCCATCAGTAAATACGTCTATACATACATCTAGAATATGCATATATAGCCGTACCAAAGCTAACTCATAATTAAATACTTCCATATATATATGAGATATATATATATATACTTCAGTATCTGTCGGCGCAAAAACATGGCAGCCGCGCCGGGTGGACACGCAGCAAGCCGGAACGATCTAGAGATCTTCCTGGCTTCAACGCGGGACCAGTCGATCCTATGAATTCCCAAGGGCGTACTAGTCAATTTGACCTATAATTGATAAGGAGAGAAAGTTTATCAGTAATTTAGGGTGGAACATGCTGGTTTTGCCCAGAGAGTTCCAAGTGTGCCGCTTCGGTAGCAGCCATATGGGAAAATCGACTAAATAGCTGATACAAGAAGAAATCGATTGTTAAGGACTATAACGCTTGCGGGTCATGATTGAATTTATAGTAAAGAATACAATGCACCCCATTTTAATGATCCTTTCCCTTAACCTATTAACATGTATGCATCAAAGATACATCACTGGCTAAATGAGATTGGATCAATACGTAGTGTAGAGCCAATGAATCCGGTGAAAAGGGATATGCCACGCAAACAATCGACTGTTTGATATAGATAGATCGATGAACTATCTGGATCTAATCTATTACCGTCAACAGTGAGGTTCGACCAGATCGATGCAGCTATGATGATGATGATAGTCTAGAACCAAAAAATCCATAGAACCGACCATACTTCAACAGGTTCATAAAAGCATGCCATATCTGCGAAAGCACAAGCAAATCGGCTAAAATAGCTGATTCAGGTAGAAAAGGGATTACAACATGTGAATAATCGACTGTTTAATATGGACAGATCTATAAACTCATCAAATCTAACCTGTTATCCTTAACAGTGGGGTTCAATCGGATCGATGGCTGCCATAATAAAGATAACAGATCAAACTTTTAAAATAAACAGATCTATTCACATTTAAAAGAATCATGAAGATACATTATAAGTGTTAAAGTACTGCCAATCGGCTATTTAGCCGATGTAGGCATAGCAAACAGCCAAGGTCACGCCTAGTCGAAAGCAAATCTACCAACTAGCATACTCTGATCTAAAGTGCTAACAGTGGGGATCGATCAGATTGTTACAGCCATAATAGCGAGCTATAGACCAGATTCAACTAGCTTATAAACCTTCTCAAGATCAGACATACCTTAGCCGTGTAATATGCACGATCAAGATCGAAGTAGAACAGCCGATAAAACATAATAGGTCGTTTAAAGTAAGAACCATCACAATGTGACAAAATAAACGATGGACTAAAAGGATGTGAGGACGATCTAGATCGATCTCGATCGGGCAGGTTGATATTGCTGAAACTAATGACAACAAGAACATTAGCAAGATCGATAACTTAATGAATCTACCTTAAGGATGCCACCCTTAGGTAGAGCTGATAACTTGACCTTAATCTAATTCGAGCAGTGGAGGTTGAACTTAACTGATGCAGCCGTACTTGAACTAGATAAGGATTGATAACTATCTTGTACTAGAGCTTGTAAGAGGTTGGCCAGACCGATGCAGCCTTACAAACAAAAGTATAAGCCATGACGGTACTTACAGACAAGTCAGAGGTCGACCGGATTGATGCAGCCCTGCTTGTTAAAGAACTCACCGAGATCTATAGTACTCCTACTCCTAAGGGTTGGTGTGAAGCCGAAAAAAGTAATTGGTATTGATTGATTGGATCCCTTTTACAATAGCTAGGGTCCAATATTTATACCTGGAACCTAAGCATGAATCCTACTCAAATACGACTCATTACAATCTTTGGAATAAAAGAAAACATTCCTAACTTAAGATAACTTGGACCCTAATCTTTCCCTTTTTATAGTGTCTGACATTTTTCCCCCTCGACGACATCCGTACATAGGCCGTTGATATTGTCTGCTGATGTCATCTATAAAATAGCCGATTCTGACACTGCATCCAAACCAGTTGACCTCGATTCACACCCAATCAATCCGTTGATGATACAATTTTATAAGCCTTGAGTTCCCGCATTCTTCTTTCCTAAATTTTGGTGTAAACAGTATCAAAGCTACCTCTCCCCTTACACCGCATGCTCACATCTTGCGGTTATGCCACTCATCATCTTACCTTGGGTGTAGAGGCATTTGAACCATACATTACCATTCAAATGAATGGCATCCATACAATAGCACGCCGTATGTATGATGAAATAAAAATTGTAATAAAGTAAATCCCCCATAGTTAGTATCAGTTTACTTAGCCACCTAGTAGTCCTTAATTGGGCTTAACTAGAGGTTGTCGCTAGCATAGTTTTGCAAATTTGTTTTGATAAATTTGACTATAGCTAAAGTTTTAGTCCAAATAGGCTTTTAAAACCAAAACTTTGTTTTTAAACCATGTACATGATATTATTATGCTTATTATTGCTCTGATACCCATTTTGACCATGCATAATTTTACACGATAGAAAATATAGCCAACCGTGGTTCAGTGTCCACCTATATATCACAGGTGACAAGAAATCACCCGACTTCTACCGAGCTAAGCATTGCTATGCAGTTATTCGATCATGGACCTACATAGGATTCAAGATATATTTCTAGACAAGGTAGTTTTATGTATCAACTGTTTCCAATCAACTCTGATAACCTAATGCATCAAAAATAAAGGACTCAAGTGATATTTTGTAAAACATAGGAGGCTTAAAATGCTTCAGGGCTTGCCTGGGATCCGACACTTGTACCGTCCAAGTGACATCTCCGGTCCTAGCACTTGCTTAGTCCTTTCATCTTTAGGATAGGTCTACCATACACCATCTTCGGGTTAGGCTCCAACATCACGTCCTTCATGTGGTTCATCTAGCGCACCTAGATGAGATGTGAGATGCAAGTGCATGAATATGAAGAATGGTAATAAGAGATGCATCACATAAGAGTGTTCAAGACAAGCACAAGATTATGCAAGACATAGGCACTTAGAGTTATTTAACTAAACATCACACAACCTATTATAGAGGGATAGCAAGCATATTAGGCATGGCACACAAGTGAACTTAAGTTCAGATAATGCACACATGCATCGATCAAGAACTAACCAAACATGTTTAGCCAAAACAAGAGCAATCACCTAGCACATGTACAGAAATCTGGACAGCAGCACAATAGTCACTTGTTTCAACTATAACTGGAGTTACAAACATTCCATAAAGGTTATCTTGGACTTTCTAGAAAGCTAATGAAATTATATACAACTCTTTTATTTACACTCAGAGTTGATTCTAAAGCTAACCAAGTCAAAGTACACCAAGGAGCAGGTCTGCACAAACAATGGACATCAAAACTGACATGAACTTCAAAGATGCATATCCAGAGTTCTATCCATTCAACAAATGTTGTTCTTAACTTTTTAGAAAGGTATTAAGTTAGCTAAAACTTTGTTATTATCATCTACGGGTGATTTCACAGCAAAAAAGGGTTAAACAACACAAAGTAGGCATCTCCGTCCAGATTTGGATTGAATTTGCCATTCTATTTTCAACAGGAATAACTAGAGTTCTAGACTACCAAAAGCAGTGATCTTAGACATTTTAGAAAGCTTATGAGAATCACTACAACTATTCTAACATCACCAGAAGGTGATTCGAAACTTAGCTAAGCCAAACAACACAATCATTCAGATCTGCACAGAGAGCATGCAACACCTGACAGGGAAATTGAAAAGTCTATGGCTCCTAAACCATCAGGCCTAAAATCGTGAAATTTTAGGACACGAAATGTAATGGAGTTATCTACCACTTTTGTATTCAACACACTTACTGAAAACATCATTAACATCACAAAAATATCATCACAACAGGAACTGCGCATGCAGCGAAAACAGCACATAGGCAAGATGGATTTTCATTTGATTCTATAACAAGGTGACATAAAAGCACATCCAACACATAGCTCTAAGCCAACATGAGGAACCCATACAACCTCATCTCCAACCAACACATGACATTAGCATTACAAGAACCATGTATAAACATCTAATAAGAAAAGCACATGCTCCTTCAAAGTTCAATTAACTTGCAACTAATAAAAAGGTGATGTTGCAAACATTCTAAACATTGCCTATTTAACAAGATTAAGTCAAAACCTTATAAAAACAGTACACAACTAGCATGTTTAATATTTTTATTAGCTGGAGCATGTCATTAAAATATTAACACAACTGGAATTACCATTTTTGACTTCTATAACTCAAGATATGCACCTGTCCAACATAAAAGCATTTTTTTAAAAGCACTTTACAAGAATAAATAAAAACTGCAGAAACTTTCTTCTAACACATATCATATTATGACTCTACTATGTAGATCTACTCACAGGGATTCCAAAACATCTTCATTTGCTATTTTGAATTTTCTACAATTTACTATGATTTTCCAAAATTTAGCCGATTTAAATGCACAAAAGGGAAAACATAAAAGAAAAGCACATTTTCATCTGGAACCCTAAACTTTCTAGAAATCTACCAAGCCCACAAATGTAAATGTAGGTGTCTAGTCATTAAGCAACTGGACCCTGCAAAGAGTTTCTATCTATGTTTTGCTAATCCTTTTTCTTAACGGAACCGAACAGAGGAGACAGGGACGGCTTGGCCTTGGTTAGTAGATGGTCGGCTATGGCGAGGAAGGGCCAGTCGTGGCAGAGGGATGGCCAGTCGTGGCGACATTGGAACCTCGCCCTAGCGCAGCTGCTGTAGCACGTGGCCCATGGTGGCCCAGCCGTGTCGATGCTTGGCCACGCGCAGCCACGGTTTGCGCCCACGCGGCTACGGTCGACAGCTAGCCGTGCGAGCAGGCGGTCAGCGCTGCAGGTGCAGAGGGACACGAGGATGGCCAGTTAGAGATGGCAGGGAGCAGCGGTAGCAGGAGCTCCGCTCAAACATGGCAGTTAGAGATGGCAGGGAGCAGCGGTAGCAGGAGCTCAGCTTGACCATGGTGGTTGGTCGCATCGGCAAGGAGAGAGCGAGAGGGAGCGTGAGGAAGGGCTAGGGAGGTGTGGGGAGCGAGGGAGAGAGTGGTAGGGGGTGCTCAGGCATCTTGGCCTCTCCCCATCGGCATGGGAAGGGTAGGGGCACATGGCAACAATGGTGGGGGCACGCTCATGCATGGAGGCCACGTCCCGGACACGCGTTGCCCAATGGGGCATTTTACCGAGCACGTGGCGAGCAGCGATGTGGGTAAGGTCGGCGCCATTTTTGTTCCAGCTCTAGGCAAATTTCGTGAATGGACCTTAAATGAAGTTTGTTGTACTCCTGATGCTCTACAACTTTGCTTAAGGGGTCAGAATGATTGGGCCTCTAGATCAGCCATTAATTAGCCTCCATAATGGTAGTGTCAACGCATTGACGGCCCATTAATCAAACTCAACTTGATGATCAAAACGAAGTCAAACTCATGCAAAATTTTTACATGCTCTTCTCCAAAACATATAGTCCAATTTTTACTTTGGGATCAAGTCAAGTCGCTTAATGAAAACACGAGAACGTGACATGCCAAGGGAAATCTAAAAATGCCTCGAAACAGCCTGAAACTTAAATATTCGCCCTTCTATATCTTTCAAATGGTTCAATGATTCAATCAACCAATTACTCATTGTTGTAGGGCTCCATGAGTACTACAACTTTGATTAAAGGAGTTTGGCCAAATTTGAAATGGTTTGCAAACTAAAATTCCCCAAAAAGGGCTACATGAAAACTAAAAATTGAAAGCTTCAGTTCCAACACTTAGCCAATTTTTGGAGTTTCAAAACAGCACTGAGTTGATCCTTGAGAGCTCTATTTGACTAAGTTAGGGACCAAACTAGCTCTTAGCCCTTAAACAAAGTTTGTTCTATAGAAGCTAAACTACAAATTTCATTTAAGATCAAACCTCGGAACTACACAGAAACTGAAGTTCCATTTTGGTCAAAGCAGCATCACGATAAAGCTTTAAATTATGCTTTCTGGTCCATTGAAGCATTTTCTGGACATTTGCTCAGCATGAACCCTTCATGACTTTTGTTGTAGAGTTCAATTAGATTCTTTTGGGTAATGTTGCAAGGTTTGCTCGACATCCCATGGTTCCATTCGCTTAATAAAGCAATTCAAGCAAGGTTATAACCTTTCATTTCATGTGACTTCTTTGTTCCAAACTTCATGAAACTTTTCCAATAGTTAATGTAGATGGAAATAGATGTGAGGCACATGAAAGGAGCACTTTCAACATTACTCAGGCATACCTTTTAAAAAGGGGTCAACATAGAAGTAAAGGTGTGTTGTCTAGGTTCAGGTTGGGGCTCATTCGTAGAGAGTTGATCTCAATACCTTTGTCACAAATTACTAGTTTGAACTAGAGCTCTTGATTACCACTTAACTTGTCATGTTGGAGCTCAAGCCCACTGCTTAACTGGAGATAAACACCTAAGGTGTAACTTGTTTATACTAATCATGATGTTTGAAGTACCTGCTCACTAAGAAATATGCTAACCCTAGACTGATAAGATGGATTTTATTACTCCAAGAATTAGATTTAGAAATAAAAGATAAAAAGAGAGTAGAAAATTTTGTTGCCGATCACTTGTCTAGAATGCATTTTGAGAATTCGTAGGATCTGCCCATCAATGATTCTCTACGGGATGACATGCTCTACAAGGTCTCGAAATTCGACCCGTGGTATGCAAATATTGTTAATTTTATGGTTGCAGGTTATGTACCACTAGGGGAAAACAAAAGGAAGCTCATCTATGAAAGTCATCTCCACATATGGGATGAGTGATACCTCTTCAGAGTCTGCTCTGATGGCTTGCTCTGAAGATGTGTACTGGCAGAGGAAGGCATCAAGATTATCAAACGATGCCACTCATCACCATATGGAGGACATTATGGGGCATTCCGCACTCATTCGAAGATCTGGCAAAGTGGATTCTTTTGGACAACCATGTATGAAGACATGAAGGACTTCATTAGGAGATGTGGAGCGTGTCAGAGGCACGGGAATATTAATTCAAGAGATGCCATGCCACTCACCAACAACCTTTAGATCAAGCTCTTCGATGTCTAGGGCATTGACTACATGGGACTATTTCTAGAGTCAAAAGTCTATGAATACATCTTGGTGGCAGTTGACTATGTCTCCAAGTGGGTTGAAGCCATGCCATATAGAGCTGCTGATGCAAAGAACTCCAACAAGATGTTTGAAGAAACAATATTTCCAAGATTTGAAGTTCCAAGGATTGTGATTAGTGATGGAGGCACTCACTTTACTGATAAGAACTTTCATAACTACTTGTCAAGACATGGGATCCATCACAATGTTGCTACTCCGTATCACCCTTAGACAAGTGGCCAAGCAGAAACATCAAATAAACAAATCAAGAACATTCTACAAAAGACAGTCAATGAGATGGGAACTACATGGAAGGATAGACTACCCGATGCATTATGGGCTTATAGAATGGCCTATAAAACACCATTGGGGATGTCACCATATCAATTGGTCTATGGAAAGACCTGCCATCTACCTATTAAGCTAGAATTCAAAGCTCACTAGGCCATCAGGCAATGGAACATGGACTTTGAAGCCGCAGGAACCAAGAGGAAGATGCAACTCTCTGAGCTTGATGAATGGCGTGAAAAAGCATATCACAACTCCAAGATTCACAAGGAGAGAACGAAAAGATGGCATGATAAGAGGATCAAGAAGAAGGAGTTCACCCCAGGAGATAAGGAATTACTTTTTAATTCTAGTGTTAAATTATTCGGGCACGGAATACTTCGGAGCAAATGGGAAGGACCATTCAAGGTGATAAGCACTTCATCTCATGGAGCGGTAACACTTCAAAATGACAAAGGTACATTATTTAAGGTAAATGGCCACCGTCTCAAGATCTTTCTAGAACCTAAAAAACCACCTAAGGATTTAGATGAGGAAGATTTTCTGATTTTACCATAAATTACACCACTACCATCCTCTGTAATGTTTCATAACACGAAAATATACTTTTCAGGATTAGATAGGAGTTAGAAACCACCATGAGAAAAATCACCCCGAGACCCTGATATGTGGGGCCAGCTGGCCCCACCTAGAGGCCGCCCAGCCCACTGTCAGTGCCTCTCACTTCCTGTCAACTCTCTCGTGTCTTCTAGATCCTTCCTTATTGTAGTCCCGTAGTTTTTTGATGCATTCTATTTTTCCTCGTTACAAGACCTCATATGGATAGATCTTGACCCCTGCTACAAGTTGACCCCCCAATATAAACGAGCCCCTACCAGTCTCCATAGCCATCCCATCAAAGCTTTCTCCTCCAACAGCAACAAAGCTCTTCTTCTCTCTAGTTCCCATGGCCGACAAGCAAATCATCCCCTATGGAGCTAACCTAAACAAGAAGCCCGATGCGCTTGCACTGACCGTCTTTCCACAAAAAGTCACCCCCATTTGATCAAATCAATCTTACTATGCCCAAGCCATTCACCGCCCTCTAATCGCTCCACCACCACTACTGCTACGTCTTGAAGGAAAGCCTCTCCAACAAGAGCCAAAGCTAGACGCCCAAAAGCTTTTCAAGGTGACGAAGGAAATCAACCACCTTCCACTGAAGGATCATTAGGTGCTGACTGGACTGACGACTAACAAATTTGGAGTTGTTACTTGTGCAAGTATAAGTTGGTCACCCCTCGTACCACCATTGATGGAGTCTAGGATATGCCAGAGCAGATCAAGGTCGTTCCCCTCAAGAGGAAGGCAACACCACCACCTATTCCAGAGGTTGAGAAGTGTCCAAGGATGACCATTGCCCTCTTTGAAAAGAAGATTGAAGATCTAAGCAATGTTATCTATACCTTAGAGCAAAGGATCGTTGAGGAACATGTCTACAGCAAGAGTCTAAAACATGATTTAAACACTTTGAATCATTTTGTTGCTAAAATGAAGAAGTGAGAATTAGGTACTCATTTCAATAAGGCATGAGTGTTAGGTCAAAGTTTGTGATATTGTGTGTTTAGGTTTGTCGCTTAGCTCATATGGTTAAAAGATTGTATTAGGTTAGTTAAAGTTTGTGCTTAGTTTGTGCTTGTGTAATAAAGTGCCTTATATATATGGAGTCGTATTTTTATCTTCTCTCTATTTCTTTTGGATATGTATTTGTCTCCACATGTTGTGCAGAAAGTTATATAGGGAAACAAGTGTGGGGGAGACACACCATGACAACAAGACGAGATCCAATCGTGAAAATCATGAAATTCGGGAAATAATGGACCCCAAACCATGCCCCTCAAAGTTGGACTCAAGCAGACCCTAGAGTGGGTCGCCCGGCCTTCTCTATGGGCCGCTCAGCCATCACTACACCACCTCGCCTCGCGCCTTGTTCACGGTCAGGTTTGCAACCCATACAATCTATTTTCGCATGTTTTGCTTTCCGTTTCAAACCAAATTGAAAATCACTTGATAAAACAACTTAAAAACATGAGGAATGGTTATTTCAGTCATGACTTAAGGATAGACTCACATAATACTTTTCCTAGAAGTCATGCTACTATTGGGAACTTATTATTATGGACCCCATGTCACTTAAGTTGTTGTGGAATGAGATATAGTAGAATAATGAGAACTTGATTCTTGATGTCTTGTTATTGGAGAATTTTATTTCAAAAGGTAAAAAGAATAGCTACACCTCTCCTTTGTGGTAAGCAACATCCTACTAGAGCCAAATATGATAGATTAGAGAAACCTTCTACATGTATTACTTGTCATGGTATTGAGTTTGGTCAAACCTTGTGACCTTGTTGAGAAATTTATCATGCTCTCAAGATCAAGATCAGGTATACTCCACATATACCTGCTGCTCCTACACTGGGAGTACGCAACAACATGTTTTCCATCCACCCAAAATTGTTATACTCCTACACTAGGAATAGACATAAAAATATGCTTGATAGGATAAATGCTCCAAGTTCTTGTAAATGTCTCTTTTGAAAAGTTTCAATTACAGAAAAAGAAACATGGGCTATGCAAAAGTTATTCATAAAAAAGAGAAAGTATTGAAAAAATGGACAAGTGTCCGAGATATCTAAAGCAATGGGTACTCACATGCCCGCCTAAAAATATAAATAAGATAGCCCATATTTTCTTGCAAAAGTGTCTCAAAGTTTTAATCAAGAGAGATATGTTTCAAAGAACAGAGTAAAATTAGGATAACTACCATATACATATTCCACACACATGCACATCTTGATCTAAGAGTATGATATTTTTCTCCTTGGATCCTTGTTTTTACTTTACAATATATGCAATGAAAGTACATTCTCATATTCATCCCTACCTAAGCCCCATATAAGCTTTTAGAAGTAGGCAAAAGAAGGCAAAGTCATTAATGCCTTGGTGAGGATACAAAAATACTACATACACAGAGTGATCTGAGAGTACTACAAAAGGAGAAGGTAAGCTATGTTTTTCTGAAATCTTAAAGTGTTCCTCCAATTGACTTGACTGAAGGAAGATCGTGATCTATTTCAAGCTGTTCCATTCTTCAACTGCCCAAAGTTTCATTGTAGCCACTTTGAATCCTGCAGAGCATGTATGACTGGGAATGGTTTTATGTTGATATCTTGTCCTAAGGTTATGTCTTGAGTAATCCATCCTTTTATCGAGGATGAGTAAAAGCCTAAGTGTGGGGGAGCTTGTTGACAGTAGTTAACACTCATCATAAACCATCAATGTACCTTGCATAAATGACAAAAATAGATCACCAACATAGACTTAGGGGTTTAAACTGACAAATTCGACGAATTTTGGTGAATCTGTATTTCTAGCAAGATTTAATCAGAAAACCATCAAAGGGGACCTATTCGTCAAAGGAAAACACAGAATTCAACTGTGGGATCAATGTGGGAAGGTTCCAAAAGACTCCAGGAGGCTCTCCACTGAGGCGGGGATCAACCCACTAACATGTGGGGCTGGCCGAGCCCACCTAGAAGTCGCTCAGCCCTTATGGGCCCCACTTGTCATCCTCTTTGTTATGTTGGTTCTCCACCGCCTCCTACAATGCATCTCAGCCATTATTTCAAGTCAGTTTATTCCAAGGGCTGAGGATTGATGCTTCGGACTATATATACCTGTTGGCGCAAAAATGTGGTGATGCGACTAACACACGGCAAGCCAGAAGAATCTGCTTGATGGAGCATGGCTGAAGATCCGCTTGGCTTCAAACACAGGATCGATCAGTTTTGAGACCGAAGGCGTGCTAGTCAATTTGACCCTACAATTGACAAGGGAGAATAATTAGTAGTTTAAGGTGGAACATGTCAGTGTTACACCAGATAGTTCAAATATGTGGCTAGATGATTGGTGTATAAGGTTATCAACTAAAGAGTCGATATCCAGCATGTCCATGAATAGAAGCAACCGGCCATTGTTGAATGATGATAACATGAGGATAATGGCCGATATTCATAGATCATGATGATTTAATAAATGCTAATCAACCAAAACAAGTACAATTGTAAAAGCCTTTCATAACCGATATTCAAAGATCTAGCATGGAAAGCATAATCTATCGGCTAAAATAGCCGATTTAGGTAGAGAGAGGATTATAGCATGTGAGCAATCGGCTGTCTGGTACAAATGAATCTATAAATGCTCTGAATCTAATCTGTTACCATCAACAGAGAGGTTTGACCGGATCGATGCAACTATGATGATGATAACAAACTAAAGCCAAAGAATCTATGAAACCATTTATATGTTGATAGATTCATGAAATCATGCTATATGTATGTGAGCATAGGCAATTGGCTAAAACAGCCGATGTAGAGAAGGTAGAGGCATAACATGTGAACAATCGACTATTTAATATGAACAGATTTATAAACTCATCAAATCTAGCCTATTATCTTTAACAGTGGGGTTCGACCAGATTGATGGCAGCCATAAAAAAGATAACAGATTAAACATTTAAAGTAAACAGACCTATTCACATTTAACAGAATCATGAAAACATACTATGAGCATTAAAGTGCAGGCAATCGGCTATTTAGCCGATGCAGGCATAGTAGAGAGCCAAGGCCATGCCTAGCCGAAAGCAAATCTACCAGCTAGCATACTCTGATTTAAAGTGCTAACAGTGGGGATCGACCGGATCGTTACAGCCATAATAACGAGCTATAGACCAGATTCAACTAGCTAGTAAACCTACTCAAGATCAGACATGCCTTGGCTACATACTATGCATGATCAAGATCTAAGTAGAATTGCCGATAAAACATAATCCATCGTTTAAAGTAAAAATTATCACAATATAGCAAAATAAACGATGGACTAAAAGGATGTGAGGCCGATCTATATCGATCTTGATCAAGTAGGTTGATATTGCTGAGACTAATGACAATAAGAACACCAGCAAGATTGGTAACTTAATGAATCTACCCAAAGGATGCCACCCTTAGGTAGAGCCTGTAACTTGACCTTAATCTAATTTGAGTAGTGGAGGTCGAACTTAACCGATGCAGCCGTACTTGAAGTAGATAAGGATTGATAACTAACTTATACTAGAGCTCATAAGAGGTCGTTCAGACTGATGCATCCTTACAAACAAAAGTATAAGCCATGATGGTACTCCCAGATAAGTCGGAGGTCGATCGGATTGATGCAGCCCTGCTTGTTGAAGAACTCATCGAGATCTACATTACTCCTACTCCTAAGGGTTGGTGTGAAGCCAAAAAAGTAAAGACTAATTTTGATTGATGTGTGTGTATCTGTTACAATAGCCAGGGGTTTATATTTATACCCTGGGCTGATAAGAGTCCTAAACGAACACGACTAGATAACAAAAAGAAATATCAAGATACATGGACTCTAATTTCCCTTATGCAAAATCCTAGTTGATGAAGCTTCCTTGTTTGATATGTGTCCATTCTTTCTTTCATCCTAATATGCACCTGGACATCATGTCTCTCTCAAATTTATTAAATAATATTTCCTGATCAGCAATGGATACCGATCTAGCTTCAAAAACTGATGTCAATAGGCAAATATCCTCTATTATCTTGTTTTTGACGTCATCGACCGATCTCTTCCTTTCTAGAGTAAGCTTACCAAATTTTGGTGTTAAAACCGGCCCCCTAGTTTGAAGTATGAATTTTCATGCTTTGAACTATTTTGATTTGATGGTCTTCTTTTCCCGAGCCAATGACATTTGATCGCAATCACTGAAAGCTGCATCGGCTCCATCTTCTTTTTGATCTTGATAACTTCAAAATTGATCTTTCTCTACATCTCCGTTCATCTGCTTTAGCCGATTTGGAGCTAGCCCCCCGAGTTCGATCATAGCAATACAAGTTAACCGGCAGTACCAAAATATGCTGCATAAAAGTTCAGGTATTCTAGCTGATAGTCTTCTTCAAGGAACTGAGGAATTTATTGGCAGCGATATTACCTTATTCCAAGCCTCACCTACACATGTGAACTTTGAAGTGTCTACCATACCATCTTGGGTGGTTGAGGAATGGAATGGATTAGAATCCAGTCATCCTCGCTTCCCCTGCTCAGAAAACTTGGGTTTTTGAAAGATTTTCAAATTAAAACATAGCTTTGCTCCTCAAATGATTCTCTCAGATCGCTCAATGTGTATAGTTCCTGGTTAAAGCATTGTTTTGTCTCTTCTTATTCTTCTTCTAAAAAGCTTATGTGGAGTTTTAGGTAGGGATAAAATATGTAGCGTACTTACCTTGCATATATTGTAAGGTCAAATCCCGGATCCAAGGAGAGAAATGTCATACTCTTAGATCAAGATGTGCATGTGCATGGAATATTTGGTGGCTAACCTAATTCTACTATGCCCTTTGAAATATATTTCTCTCTTATGGAATATTTTTGCGAGAACATGGGCTATCTTTTCTCATCTTTTTCTTTTTCCTTTTTTCATTTATTTATTTTGGACTTCTTTTGTATCCACCTTTTATATATTTTTGCATAACCCATGTCTCTCTTTATAACCAATTTTTGAGAGAAATATTATCAAGAACTTGGAGCATTTATTCTAATAAAACCTAACATATTTTTGTCTTCTCCCAATGTAGGAGCAGAACATTTTGAGGTGGATGAAAAACATGTTTTTGCGTACTTCCAATATAGAAGCAGCACATATATGTGGCGTGTACGTGATCTTGGGAACATGATAAATCTCTCAACAAGGGTCAACAAGACTTGACAAAACTCAACATAGAGCAAGCAACTTACGTGGAAGGTTTTTAATGTGACAAATATATGGCTCTAGTAGGAAATTCAACATCATTGAGGAGACAAGGTATTGACTATGAATTTTTGTAAGAAAATTTCCCAAGTACTTTGCAAAAAGAAGCAAGGTTTCTTTCATCATACCATATCTCATTCATCAACTACTTAGATAGCATGCTTTCCCTATGATAGATTGTTCACAAGTGACAGGAAAAGCATAAAATAAAGAATATGCGTACCTCCGCTTTGAATCGATGAATGCCTTTGCTCGAACTTTCTCCCAGTATGTATATATCAGCTAGACTTCATCGGCCTTATGATCTCTACGTTCTCAATCAAACATATGATATGGCATGACCGCCCGTACTTCCAAGATATGACTCATCCTTTTTGTGCCCACGTACATCGTGTATATATATGCATGGAAATCTGACTTGCACACACTACATAAAGGGCTCTATCGGCTTGATGTCTTGATCTTCCAATTCTGAGCCGATTGCGAGCAATCTTTCATTTACTACTTCTAACTTTTAATAAGGCGATTGTCAGTTTTAGAAGTACCGCAATCAGATCAAGTTGAGAACCCAGAAAGAGCACTGCGAAAAATTCGCTTGCCGAAGCCACAAACTGCAACAAAGGTCAGGGCTAGCCAAGAGGCTTCTTGCGTTGGCCGCTGAGCGTGCTGTAGGTACATCATGGTAGTGTAGACGCCTTCATTGTCATCGGACATGTCCTCACCAAGCACGAGCTTAGAGACCCTATCTTCCGCCATCTCCTATCTTGTCGCCAATGGAGAGGTGGTTGGTCATGTTGGCGCGGGGCTTCATGTTCAGCCATCTGAAGGGTGCGGCAGTAAATGCTGAGGATCGGCTGAGGAGCTTGGCTACTGTGGCGGTTGGCTTGAATAGTCTACTGATGTCGACGCTGCTGCACTACTCCGAGAAGGACGTGGATGCGTCAGACATGGCGTAGCTGAGGTCACTCACCATATCAACTAGACTCTGTGTGGACAACAATGAGCAACATTTGTCATGTTATGGCCCAGACTCTTCCATGTCCTTTGCTCATCCATTGGTTATGCCTCCACGAGAGAATATAGTCGATGTAGAGGAGGAGGTCCACAGCCTTGTTTGCCAGCATCACTTCCTTGTCATCACCATCGGCTACGAGTTCCTTGACCTTACCCCACGGTAGCTTGTCTTGGCTGCCATTAGTCTCACACTGCCATAATAGCAACACATGGCCTAGAGTTGCATACACAATGTTCACCATCGGCTCTTTTTGCATCCAAAGCCGACGTCTCAAAAGCTCCACTACACTTCAATACTCGGAGCCGATGTCTTTGATGACTTGGACTATTGGCTATATTTGGAAGCATGAACATTGGCTTTTTCCTTGATTGCATACGTGATGGTTCCTGGTTGTTTCCTGTGTACACCCTTTTCGTGTTGCTGGATCTTTTCTCCTCTGTGCTAGGCCTCCGACCTTTCTTTCTGGCATGCGGCAATATAAGTCATCATTGGCTGACTTCCAGCAGCTTGCAACAACTAAGCGGACAACTCTTTTGATCTTCTCTCAACAATATATAGTGCCACACATAGAAGAGCGCTCAACAGAGACACGTAGCAAATATGAGGTGTTCACTCTTGCATCTTATTTAATAATAATTCTCGGCTCAAGACAAATCCCTCTTCGCCATAAATTTGAGAACCTGGAACATTTACCGCTTCAAAATTATTCAGCCGATGATCCCCTATTGGCTGTCAGGTTGCCAGCTTTTTTGTGTTTCTGACACAACCTCTCATGATGGTTTTTTCTCTTATTGAAGAATATATTACTATATTGCCCTCCATTTAGAACAAGCCTTTCGAGCTTATCGTTTTCTCTTCCATCTTCAGATTGAGCTTTGTATGCTATAGGAAAAGACAACCATATTAAAAGGAGTCGATAGGCCGATCTCATCGGCTTTATGCTTAACCCGCCTTTTGGTTCCTCTTCCTGATTTGGTAACTACTGATTTTGAACTATTGGCTCTCCTGTGGTGCTATCGTTTCATCTACTATTCAGGTACCTTTGCTACGGTAGAGCTGGCCATGTCGCGTCTATCGGGCCAGATGGCTTCATCACCTGACATATCTGCTAAAGTGGAACCTGAGCCAATACTGGCCCCCCAGTTGATCTCTGTATATCTGTACTTGGAGCCGATGGGGGTGAGCAGCCAATGGAGGTGAATAGCCTAATGAATTTCAAGGTGATGCACCTAGACTCTTGATTCTTGGCTGCTCGTAGTAAAAGAGCCCTCATCGGCTTTTACTGACATGTGTGCCAACAGTTGTCATAAGTTGATATTTTTTTAGCTTAATGATGGATTTGATGTGCCCCTTGAATGTGTGCAGCTCCCTAGACCTGACTACCTTAGCATACTTTGTGTCCTACTTGGTGAGCTCTGACAGTTTGTAGCAGTCCTAGTTGTCATCGCCGAAGAAGTCGAGATCGACAGTAGCCCGGTTGAGGCCGTGCAACATCCTCTGCACCGCGCCAGCGCTTCTCGTTCACCCTCATTGTAGTTGGCGAACATGGTACTCAAGATCAGGCTCAACCTGAATTCTTGATATGATGTTCAACGCACTTGGGGCCATATTCATTGTGTTGTCCACCGTGATGTTGATGTCCGTCTTAGTCAGTGCCGACGTGTTGTTCACGCCATCACCGGCATGCCGTAGATGTGTCTAGCCTCCTCATGATTTCGTACTTGCGCTCTAGGAACATCTAGGTGGATCTATCCACCGTATTGATCAGACATCCATCAGTAGAGGATGGGTACATGTTGCTGCCCATGCCAAGGCGCTACACTGTCCCCTTGGTCACCGGTGATTACCTTCACATTCTCGCCTAGGTGGAACATGCACTAGATGATCTCTGTTTTGTCATGTCACAGTGGATTGAATAGCGATAGGAGGTCGATGAACTACCATGGTTCATCAGTGCTTTCCTTTTCTTAGGGACCTATTGGTATGATATGCCTACAGAGCAAAAGTCGCAGTCGGCATAGCTGTCGATCAGCGCATGGATCTTTTTCTCGGCACTCCTGCTCGTCCAGCACAACTAATGATCTGCTCGGGGTCTACATCATCTTTCTTTTGAACTTGTTCTTCATTACATGACCATGATCCATCGGCTATTTAGTTTTTATAGTCGATGAGCTATACTTATGCAAGCCGATAAGCAACCTGGAGGGGACAATCTTTGAATAAAAAATAACCGATGCATCAATATTTCTAAAAGCTAATGTCCAATTGACTTGCTGATCAACTTGATGCAATAAAATATTTCAATATACTTTCAACCATCGATATCGGCTATCTTCACACACTCATCGATTGGTTCCAACAGAGTCAACAATTGTTATCGGCTATCAATCTTTATCGGCTTCATGATCTGGCTTTGTCGTTCGGCTGGTGACTGTCTTGCATATATGATATATAAATATTTCCCTTTTGTTTTTTTCTCTCATAAACAACCAGGCTAGCAAGACACGCAAAGTGCCAATAAAATTGGAGTATCGAACCTAAGATGGATTTGATCACTAGGGGTTCATAAATGATTGACTGGACTTTAACGGCTCCATCTAGCTGATCAACTGCAGACGTATACCCATATCCTTCTTGGAATCCCCATGCATGACACACACGTATACACTTAATGGACTTGGCTTCTTGATTTCCATCATACGCCTCCAACTGTATTCCAAGACGCTTGCAAGCCGTCTTCCGCATGCATAAGATAGCATTGTATATACCAACTTCTAATGATGATTGTTTGGATTCCATCGGCTTTGAACAATCCTTGCTGATCACCTTCTGTTGGCGTCATTGGCCCGACTACTTGATTTTTGGTTAAGTAACTATTTCTTGAGCTGGTGACAACATCTGCAGTTTGATCAAATAGCCAATATTAATAGCTGATACGTTACGCCTTTGAATATAGGTAGGTCCTACCTCTGCTCTGTGCTTCAATCGGATACGGCTATCAAGCATCGAGCTTAAGAATCCAAGCATCAACATGGCCATGTGCACATGTGTGGCATTTGGACATTATCTCTTGTACTTTTTAAATAATCTCCCATGCAACTACATAACTGGTAGGCAAAGTCAATTCTTCTTCAACTTCCTTCGTACGTGAATTCTAGTTTGCCTCAGAATAGTGCCGAATACTTTTCAATATTGGAGCTAATCCCTGACTTCTCAAACTATTATGATTCCACCATGAACAAGCTTAGGTAATAAGCCGATAGAATATGCTTAACCAGAGCAAAAATCCATCCATCGGCTATCCATTGTTATTACCTCCATCGGCTATTTATCGTATCAAGAAATAATAGCCGATGAAAGAATTCAAGATATAACCAGGAGATGCATTGATATTCATTGAAGGCCACTGGCTTTAAATTATAAATGCTCATAGCCAATAAGATCATCCCATGATGGCTTCTCAAAGTACTACCACCAATTTTCCAAAAATAGAATCTTGCAACTTCTACTACTGGGAATTCTATTAATAGCGGCCTTGGCAATATATTTCTAGAAGACATTGGTTAATATTCTTACATGATTGATCACATTGGTTGTGTGTATGCCAAACTGTAAATAGCTAATGCGCTAATATTAGCTGGCATCTCTTTAGACCACCTTTATAGAAGTATTGGCTGCCTAGATGACTGTTGTGGACTTCTGCTGCCGATATTCTCCAAGCCGATATCCCTCTTCGGGCTTTTAAGAAGAATCCGATTACTCCACTGTATCGACTAACACACTCTCTACTCAGCCGATACTTTTGAATGTGGCCTAGGATGGTTTTTTGCTGTCTAGTGCCAGCTGCACAGTGAGACCCTCTAGCTTGTTCTTCAAGGTGTGTTTCACTAATGATATACTCGTGTGGTCACCATACTTGCTCAGGCCAAGACTACTTCTAAAATCTAAATCCCTTGCAGGTTTCTTCTGAAATTAAGCCAATAGCCGATTCTTCTCCTAAACAGCCGATTCCTTTTACCAAAATTATAATAATCATTAATCTGATCTCAGGACCTGCTCCTGGATCCTTATCAAGCTGATGAAGCAACTTGAAGTCATTCACCAAGAAATTTATCGGCTATTGCAATATGGAAATCGGCTCTTCAAGGCTGTATCGACTTAGCGATCAAGACTTTGGACCCTAGCTGATTCCACTTTCAGACAACCGATCTCCATCAGCAAGCTTCCATAAATATCACTTTTATACTGCTTGCCCAATGAAAAAATCCATCTAGGAGTTTCTCCAACATGTGCTTGAGCACACCATATCTGATTTGATATATATGACCAATATTGTCCCTTTCCATCTTCTCTGATCCAAATCAATATACGATATAAGTCTTCTTTAAGCTAGTAGTCTGACCAAGCCGAGTGAATATCTCTGTGTGCGCTCAGCCAAATAGTTCTTTGAGCGGCAGAGTACAGGAGCAGTAGCTTTTGATCTTCTTGATCTTATCACTTGGAGTGTTAACGTGTTGCCACACACAGCAACCAGGCTCATGCAAATGACACGCATAGCAGGATTGGCTTGCAAGCCTCGTGTAGTGGTAAATCTTAGCAATATGGGTGATGTTCTTAGAACAGTCCTGAAGATTTAGCATAATGATCAAATTTGGCCAACTTCTAATCAAACAATTGTGGTCCCACCAGGCATGCCAGAATGTGTGTTGGCGCAAAAATTTGGCGATGCGCCTGACACATAGTAAACCGGAAGAATCTGCTTGATGGAGCAATGCTGGAGATCCACTTGGCTTCAAACACAGGATCGGTCGGTTTTGAGACCGAAGGCGTGCCAGTCAATTTGACCCTGCAATTGACAATGAGAGAATAATCAGTAGTTTAAGGTGAAACATGTCGGTGTTACACCAGACAGTTCCAATATGTGGCCATATGAACGGTGTATAAGGCTATCGACTAAAGAGTCGATATCCAGCATGTCCATGAATAAAAATATATTGAAATAGAAGCAATCGGCCATTGTTGAATGATGATAACATGAGGATAATGACCGATATGCATAGATCATGATGATTTAATAAAGGCTAATCAACCAAAAGAAGTATAATTGTAAAAGCCTTTTGTAACCGATATTCATAGATCTAGCATGGAAAGCATAACTATCGGCTAAAATAGCCGATTTAGGTATAGAGAGGATTATAGCATGTGAGCAATCAACTGTCTAGTATAAATAAATCTACAAACGCTCTGAATCTAATCTGTTACCATCAATAGTGTGGTTCGACTAGATCGATGCAGCTATGATAATGATAACAAACTAAAGCCAAAGAATTTATGAAACCATCTATATGTTGACAGATTCATGGAAGCATGCTATATGTATGAGAGCATAGGCAATCAGCTAAAATAGCCGATGCAGAGAAGGTAGAGGCATAATATGTGAACAGTCGACTATCTAATATGAACAGATTTATAAACTCATCAAATCTAGCCTATTATCTTTAATAGTGGGGTTCGACCGGATCGATGGCAGCTAGTGTTTGCCTAAACAGCCGCCAGTAAATGGTAAACGGTGGTAAACTATCTTGTTTTGGGGGTAAACAGAAATTAAGCTGTTGACCGTTTAAACGGTCAAAAAACAGGAAAAAATGGTCTAAACGGCCCAAATGGAACGGAGATAAATAGCATTAAATGGACTAAACAGTTGTTTAGGCGAACACGAGGTAAATCTAGTTCAGTTTTGTATGGATAAATTTGTATACTTAAGTTTATTATATTTATAAATATGTACACTTGATATGTTACATGCATAAATATTTAATTTGGTTATTTCACATGCATAAATATATATACATACCAAAATAATTGATTTTTACTCAGATAAATATGTATAAATGCTAGAATACTTGATTTTTACATGAACATATATAATTATATATATATTTTTTAAAGTACAATACCGTTTAGACCGTTTAACTTCGTTTAAACACCGTGTAAACATCCTAAATGCTAAATGAAGGGCGGCCGTGTAAAGACCGTTTATCATTTAGGAAAACATTGATGGCAGCCATAATAAAGATACCAGATTAAACCTTTAAAGTAAACAGATCTATTCACATTTAATAGAATCATGAAAACATACTATGAGCGTTAAAGTGCAGGCAATCGAATATTTAGCCGATGTAGGCATTGCAGACAGCGAAGGCCACGCCTGGATGAAAGCAAATCTACCAACTAGCTTACTCTGATTTAAAGTGCTAATAGTGGGGATCGACCAGATCGTTACATCCATAATAGCGAGCTATAGACCAGATTCAACTAGCTAGTAAACCTACTCTAGATCAGACATGCCTTGGTTGCTTACTATGCATGATCAAGATTGAAGTAGAATGGTTGATAAAACATAATACATTGTTTAAAGTAAAAATTATCACAATATAGCAAAATAAATGATGGACTAAAAGGATGTGATGCCGATCTATATCGATCTTGATTGGGCAGGTTGATATTGCTGAGACTAATGATAATAAGAACATCAGCAAGATCGGTAACATAATGAATCTACCCGAAGGATGCCACCCTTAGGTAGAGCCGGTAACTTGACCTTAATCTAATTCTAGCAGTGAAGATCGAACTTAACCGATGCAGTTGTACTGGAGCTAGATAAGGATCGATAACTAACTTATACTAGAGCTCATAAGAGGTTGGCCGGACCGATGCAGCCTTACAAACCAAAGTATAAGCCATGACGGTACTCACAGACAAGACGGAGGTCGATCGGATCGATGCAGCCCTGCTAGTTGAAGAACTCATCGAGATCTACATTACTCCTACTCCTAAGGGTTAGCGTGAAGCCAAAAAAATAAAGACTGATTTTGATTGATGTGTGTGTACATGTAGAATCCTTGCTGATGAAGCTTCCTTGTTTGATACGTGTCCTTGTTTCTTTCATCCTGATATGCACCTGGACGTCATGTCTCTCTCAAATTTATTAAATAATATTTCCTGATCGGCAATGGATACCGATCTGGCTTCAAAAACTGATGTCAACAGGCAAATATCCTCTACTATCTTGTTTTTGACATCATCGGTCGATCTCTTCCTTTCCAGAGTAAGCTTACCAAATTTTGGTGTCAATAATACCTGCCTGCATCCCCCCTCAGGGCATGCCTCATTTGATCCTGAGAGCTGAGAAGCCCAAAACCCTAATTCATATGTCCACCAGGATCAGGGCTAGCAATCAAGAGAAGATTAGTCCTCGATAGGATCTAGTCTTGTATTAGAGATAGAGAGATAGAGTGAGAGGGAAGAGTTTTGGAGGAGTACCGGCCTGTTAGTGCTCTCTCTACGGCTTGTACCCTAGCAGAATCAAGTTCTTCTAGAGCTTGCTTCTGAGATTTCTCTAGTAATCGACTTCTAATTCAAGTAAGCCTCTTGTTCATATTATTCTTCAAGTTTGCGACTCTCTTTTGAGTACTTTAATCCTTGTTGCTTCTAGATTAAAGTAGTATTCATAGTATAAGTGTGGTGCTTACACTTGGTTACTCATGGATGTACCCTATTTTTTGGATCAGTGGTAGCTCACGAGGGTGACTCTTATAGCCTCGTTGAATCCTTTATAGTCCACCTCCCGTTAGTAGGCCTAGCAGGACTTTGTTACTATAGGAAACATACTCTGCTTGTATTTTCTCTAGTAATATCCCTAGAATTGAATAATAGAAGACAAAGCTTATCAAAGTTAGAACTAGGAGACCTTAGTAGTCTCCTCTATGCTCCTATTATCTAGCCTTTATTGTGAAGTTGCGTTAAGTTAGAATTAGTTACTCTCACATCCATTCCTTTGGGTTCGATATAAAACTGGGTTACTCTCGGTGAAGTGCTAGAACGGTATAATATCTGTGTGCTTGTGGATTATTCTATGTGTATTAATTTATACCAACAACTGCGATTTCTACAGCATCATCTCCTGCAAACCAACAATGGCCTGCTGCAAGTGCAGCAGCCCCAACTGTTGCCTCTGGTTGGCGGTCATTACCGAGAAAATACGACCACCAATTAAGATACAAAAAGAGGAGAAATAAGCAATCTTGATCACATATGCATTTCCTACTAACCAAGTTCCACATGTATTTGGAGAACGTTATTTTGTAGGTCACGAACACAAATACATGGAATAATTCACCGAAAGGCGCTTTCCGATGCTGATTTGCGCAAAGGAACAAGTTCGACGCCCATCAACTTAGTGCAAACCAGGCAAAACACCACGGAGTAGGGATCCATGTCCAGCCCATGGCCTGCTAGGCGAAGGTGGTGGCGAGTGGCCACGGTCAAGGGGCGGCCGACTCCCTACCGGCGCTGCTCAGCCTCGCCTCACTCTAGCGGTGGCATGCCCCCATGCTGAGGCGGTGCATCCCATGCTTTCAGGCAAAGATAGACAGAAGCACCGCCTTGCTCTTGTATAAATAGAGGGGTACCCCTCCCTCTCTCAACACACTTCACTTGAGCATCACCTCACACACCTCTCTCTAGTAGTAGTAGCTTACTTTTTAGTAGCTTTAGAGCAAGGCAAAGCTAGCTTGGAGAGCTTGGCTCCTTGGAAGAAGAGACCTTTGGGTATGAATAGAGATATGAGTTCTTCGAAAGTTATACTCTCACATGATATTTATAGTCACACTTATGAACTAGAGTATAGTTATTGTGTTATAATCTCGATATATGAACTAGTCTATAGTTTATGTGACATGAAAGTAGCACATTTAACTTTATGCTTAAACACTCATATAACTTATATAATCGAAATTACAGCAAAGTTGAGTTGGCAGTTCATCATGTTGTTAGGTGTGCCCAAGTTCTTTACCTGTCGATCTGTAGGTTCAAGGACCCAGGGCGATTTGGGTAGTTTCTGTAAATGCAAGCGTGGTGCTTGGGTATAGAGAGACAGGTGAATGCATTGTCCCTTTCCATGGTTGAGGGGTAGGCAACAAGTGGTGATAGCCCTATCCTTCCCTTGTAATCCCCCACATTCGACTGGGGTGTAGGAGGCTAAATTGTCACATGAGGTTGCTAGCAGACTAGTACTCGGTGGCCTCCTGACCTGCTTCACAGTTAGCCCTAAGACTAATTATGTAACTTGTATGATCATTAACTAATCTTTGCATGACTATACTGGACCAATGCCTGCTCGACTAGGATTATTCTTTTATTCTTTCTTATCTATTTTATCCTTTGAGGAATGCCAAGTGTGTGTCCACTATCTTAAAATCACCGTTCTTACCCCTGTTATAAACATTGGTGTATTTGCAACCATTATTATTCACGTTCATATCCATACTAGACTCTTAATCAAATGTCTTCCTTTGAGAAAAATATAAATAACGATACCATGAATACTTCCATGTGAAATGCTACAATGATAGCTCTGTGCGCTTGTGGATAAATATCTAAAATTGTTAAGGAACTATCAAGGCTATTACTTAGTGGCATTGCTAATCACTAGTGATGACACTAAGAAATACCAACAAGCATTTCTAGCACTATTGCCGGGGATAGATTCTATCTCCATACTTGGTGATTGCATTTAGAAATGCCAACAAGCATTTTTGGCGCTGTTGCCGAGGATGGATTCTATCTCCATACTTGGTGATTGCATTTAGAAATGCCAACAAGCATTTCTGGCGCCATTACCGGGGAAGGCATATTGATTAAAGAATCTAGTAGGACATGTTCATGATAATATGCATGTGAGGTATCCATTGTTTATGCAGGCTAACTTTGCTTGTTTTCTCCTATTTTGGATGAAAACAGGATAGTGTATCATCAGTTACAAACGGCCAGAAAACTACATCAAAAATCCAGAGGCACTCCTATGGAAGAAACGGTCCCTTGCTGCTTCTTCTACCACTCCACTAATAGTTGAACCAGTCACCCCCGCACCATCCGCTACTCCAATCATGGCTAAGACCCTCCGCGACTACTCCACCCCTGCTATTACCAACGTGCCCGTTGAGCCTGCTATCAACGTTGGGGATGGGAACTTCGAGCTCCATACCGGCCTCAACACGATGGTGCAGGCAAACCAATTCTATGGTTTGCCAAGCAAGGACGCGAACGCGCATCTCCATCACTTTCTTGAATTGTGCGACACGATGGTCATCAAGGACGTCGCACCTAGGAGCATCAGGCTCCACTTGTTTCCCTTCTCCCTTTTAGAGAAGGCAAAGCAATGGTTTTACAAGGAAAAGGAAGCTGTCAAGATGTGGGACAAATATTTGGCGGCGTTCCTCGCCAAGTTCTTCCCCATGGGCAAAACCAATGCCCTAAGGGGACGAATTTTGAACTTCTAGCAAAGCTCCATGGAGACCATTCCCGAGGCATAGGAGAGGCTATAGGACTACATCCAAGCATGCCCACACCATGGGATTGAAAATTGGTTAGTGCTCCAACTTTTTTAATGGATTAATGCCCATGTCTAGGGGTCATCTCAACGCTGCTGTTGGAGGCACCTTCCTTTCCCACACCATTGATGGAGCCATGGCTCTCATCGATAAAATGGTGTCAAATCAAAGTTGAGGGGAGGAAAGAAAAACACAAAAATGAATGCATACCATGAACGAGATGGATATACTTTCCACAAAAATAGATCTTTTGATTAAAAGACTGGAGGAATGGGCCCAAGAGAAAGATGCCATGATGGGCACCGTCTAGACCATGGACTCACACATGACGTGTGAAGTCTGTGGGAACATTGGCCATTCGAGGAATGCATGCCTCGAAACCTACGAAGAAGCTGCCTTCATCAACAATGGGTTTCGCCAACTAGGTAGTAACGCGTGGAATAACCAATCCCGCCCACAAGGTAATTCGAACTACAACTCAAATTACAATTCAAATCAACCTTCCTTCAAAGACTTGGTTTTAGGCCAAGTTAAAATTAATGAAAATATTACAAAGAAATTAATGTCAAATGATAAAATTCTTGAAAATATAAATTCTCAAATAGAAAGTTTATCCGCCGTAGTAAAGAATCAATTAAGTTTTAACAAAATGATAGAAACTCAAATTTCTCAAATAGCTGTCGCTATTCCTGGAAATCAATCGGGGAAAATCCCAGGGCAACCCGAGAATTCCCTCTAAAATGTTGATGTAGTTGTAGATCAATGAAGGAGGAGAGGTCATGTCCAATGGACCAAAAACGTCGAACCCTTGCCGAAGGTAAATCAGTAGTTATCTTTAAAATTAAAAATACTTAAAATAAATATTTGTAACATTAAAAATTTTGAATTTTTATATCAAAATAAAAATCTTCAAAAAATCCTCCAAAAATCATTTTTTGAATAAGAATAATTTATTATTACTAGTTATCATTTTTGTAATAATTATAGAAATTAAAAATTCAATATAATATTGTTAGAAAATCAAAATCAAGCAAGTCATTGGGGATCTAGACAAAACCCCAACGGTCACAGGTTTTAAATTATCGTTGGCCACTATCTACCAAAGGAGAGGGCAGGTGATCCCACTAGGGGGGCAGGTGACTCCATGGGTCAGCCAGATCGTGGAGGTGGCCGTTGGCGCTATCCTTCGAGCAACAGCCCGTGACCGTTGCCCTCTGTCTGCTGCTGGGGTGCCTCGTGCCAATAAATATGTAGGGTGGTCGGGAGAGCTCCTCACCCCTCTCACACTATCATCTTCACTCTCCCACTCACTCACTTGCTTCCAAAATTCTTTCAAGCATTTTCCAACAAGTTCTAGTGCAAGAAAACTCTACAAAAATTCCAAGCTCAAGCTAGTCTTTGGGTTTTCATTTTATATTTTGTGCTAACCATAACCCGTGGCCAAGTTCTCACTTGTCGTTGTGTTGTTTTTTGCCATGGGTAGATTCGGAAAGGCCATCACCGACGCCATCAAGAAGATCATGGGATCATGATTGAAGCGCTCCCATGGAAGCTCAAGCTCACGCTACACCGAGCATGAAGAAGGCCCAATGCATGAAGATGAAGAAACCATGACTACAGAAGAGCAAGAGGAAGAGCAAGGATGATCGATGGAGGAGCATGATGAGCCCTACCTTGACTTGGAGAGAGGCCAGGAGATGGAGGCCTACCACCTCATCAAGGACTGCGTGTTCAAAGATATGCCATTGTATGACCCCATGCTTCTCCGAGCCATAGGTATGGACGTCAAATTCACCTCTATTTGGAAAGATGTTGTTTGGGAGGAAGTTGATCCTATTTGCGAACGAGGTTCTCGTCTCCTAACCATTCAATTTTTATGCTCACTAAAAGAAGTTGACAATGGAATTACTTTCCACTTGTTTGGAGAAGAACATTTTTGCACTTGGAAAGATCTTGCTCAACACATAGGTTTCCAATGAAGATGCTTAATTAACATAGATCATGTTGTTAGATGTTTTAATCGCCATAAATTTTGGAATGAAATTTTGGGTCAAGCTATAGATGGAAAATTTCAACCCCGCAACATGGACATCCAACATCCCACTCTTATGCTCATGCATCGTTGGATCACCATGACCTTGTTTTGAAGGCAAGATATTCGAGTTGTTCATAATGATGAAATGAAAATACTCTATGCTATGATCAAGGAGATTAAAATTGCTCCTATCAAAGAAATATTCAAACATTGGCTAGAATTGTTAAAGACATTTTCCACTTCCATATCATGTACATCTCTTGTCACTCGTATTACCACTGGTGTTGGTGTGATGAAAAATCATGAAGTAGAATATATTTCAACTCCATGCCTTATTATCGATGAGCATTACTTGTTACAAGGTCATCACTTGAAACACAATGCAGCTAGACAACTTGTATTTTTCTTCCTGGAATGTACAAACAAACTCCCGTTACCTAACTTGGGTCTTCGTTTGTATAATTCCCTTGCACTAACCTTCCCTCCTGTTCCACAAGAGGTAGCTCGTAGAAGTTCTGTGTCTAGCAGGATGACAAGGAGCAGAGCCAGAAATGAAGCAAGCAGCTCACAATAGCCGCGGCTGTAGCCTTTTCCAGCTGCGCCCTAGGCGTCCCACCCAGAGTTGTTCCCGACTGGGCAAGTACTATGGTTCACACCCATGTACCACCCCTGTTGGGAGCATACTCCACAGAAACATGAGGCTGGAGGATCCAGATGGGCAGAGGCTAACGCCGCAGCATGGGCAATGCACTCATCCGACTACGAGGGGCTACCTCCACCTGTGCAACCACGACAGTCTGTCTCAGGATGGGATGACGTTAACAACCGCCTTGGAGGATTGGAAATCCGCACTGATGAGATTCAAGGCACACTTAACACTCACGTGAAGGATTTGACCCAGCGGCATCAACAGGAGCAACAACAAATGGCGCAAATGAACGCGATGCTGCAGCAACAATCAGAACAGCCGGCGACCTACTGGCGATACATGGGGTTCAATCCTAGACCGTAGGCAACGAGCAAGCTTGGGGGAGGACCCCGCAGAGGTAAGTACTATCTTTTATTTTTCGCATTATTTATTTATTTTCATTTAAAAAAATCAAAAAATATATAATCCAAAAATGAAATATGATAAAAACAACAAAAATATTCATTCCAGTCTCATATGTGATTTAGGAATGTTTAGTTTCTCCTTTATTGAAATGATGAATAGTTGCTCTATCTATAATTCATCTGTGCCTAGGCTGTAACTTAGTATTTCCCAACATTTAAGTTTGTTGTCAAAAATGTCTCATCCTAAAACTAAAACTTGTGGGTTGCAAAAGCATGATCCTTTTCTAAGTTGTTGCAAGTTATGATATGGTAAATAGAATATGATATGACTTTATTCTAAAAGAAACTTGACATCCAGAGTTTTCATTTTAAAAATGCTACGATCAAAAGTTCCTTAATGGTTATGAATTCCTACCACGGCCATATGGCATGACTCAAACGCAACCCTTAGTCATATGCTACTTATATTCACATTGAGTTTTGTCAAATTGTTGTGACCCTTGTAGAGATTCTCATTATGCACCCATGATCAAGATTCACCAACACCCACTTATAAAAAATGCTAACTCTTACACTGAGAGTTACGCAAAAACATATTTTCCATCCACCTAAAATAAAGTACTCCATTTATTTGTCATGAGTCTTTCTCTCCAAAGTTTTCATATGCCAAAAAGAAGTATGGGCTACGCCAAAAATGAGATAGACACGTGAAGCTCTGAAAATAGCAACAGAAAAGAAAAAAATGGAACACATGAAGGTTCCAAAGTATTGAAAAAACAAAGAGAGAAATATAGCCCATACTTCCAAGGCAATTAATCAAAAGAGAGAAAATCATGATCAAAGGAGTACCAAAAATATTAGGAATAGGAAAATATTCCACACACTTGCACATCTTGATCAAAGTGTATGACTTGTATCTCCTTCGATCTAGTTTTTGACTTAGCAATATATGTGATGTAAGTATAACTCTCATTCATACCTACCTACAACTTCACTCAAAGCCTTTTAGGGATAGGGTGAAAAGAAGGCAAAACAATCAAATGCCTTGGTGAGGACCATACAAATTGCGCGATTAAGTGAATCATTTGAGGAACTTACATTTTATTTTGCAAAACTCATAAAACCTTCAGATAGAAGGTTGATCAAAGAATGAATGATTGGTAATTTTGTTAAAACCATTCTATCTTGCAACTACCTAAGACTTGGAAAAGCAATAAGCCCTACAGGGATTAAGTTAAAAGGATGGATAGAATGCCAACTTATTTAAATTGAGGAAGAATACTTTGTTATAGGCATGACACTTGTGAATTCTATTCGGCATTGTATCAACTCCTGATCAACAACCAATAACTTAGCTATTTGCTCGGGACGAGCAAAGGTTAAGCTTGGGGGATCTTGTTGGCGGTCATTACCAATCAAATCTGACCGCCAATTAAGACACAAAAAGAGGAGAAATAAGCAATCTTGATCACTGTAAGGGACCGAGATGCCTAAGAGGGGGGTGAATTAGGCAACTTAAAACTCTAACAATAAACTATGGCCTCTTTTTCTACCCTTAGCAAAACCTATGCAAAAGATAAACTATCTAAATGCACAACTACGGTTTTGCGAGTATGTTACTATCTCTACTGCATAAGAAGTTATGCAACCTAGGTTCCAAACCTATCAACTAGCCTTTCACTAAGCTAGGAAAGTAAAGCACACACCAAGATTGCAATGTAAATGCGGAAGCTAAAGAGTAGGGTAGAGATATGCAAACTTCCATATGACTTCGATATTTTTACTGAGGTATCGAGAAGCGTGCAAGCTTCCCCCTAGTCCTCGTTGGAACCCCTCGCAAGGAATCCCTCACAAGGGCCAAGCTCCTAGTTGGGTAACTCCGTGGATAGCCTTGGGCCTTCCCCATGCGCAAGTGGGTCTCCGACGTGCCTTTGGCAAGCCTCTCCTGGATTCTCCCCGCCGTCTTTACCATCAAGCTTCCGGCCGAAACACCATGGCCCTTGTTCCCTCCATACATGGTGGCGGTCACACCATAAACATGGTTGGTGTGGTCTCGCAAGACTACAAGCCCCTCCAATGTACAACAAAGGGGCGCGCAAGCCCCAAGTGGTAAGAGGTGTGCAAACTTCACTAAACACTAGGCCTAAAACTAGAGCAAGAGCATAAGCGGTGGTCCAATCAACCTAAGCACTTTGCAAAGCACCTACGCTAATCACCTAATGAATCACTAAGCACTATGCAGGTGGAGATCACTAAAATGGTGTAACACCCTTGGTATGTTTTATCAGCTCTCCACATCTCAAATGGCCAGTTGAGGGTCTATTTATAAGCCCATAGAGAAAGTAGTCGTTGGGGGCGAAACCTAGCTTTCTGCTACTGATTGGATGCTGTTGTCGTCTTGTCCGGATGCATTCGGTCATCCCAACTGTTGAGCGCGCACGTTGATCGGATGCTCTACTGAGTCCGGTCATCATCCACCAGACACGTTGAAAGGTCCTAATGGCTAGAGCGGGGGTGAATAGCCTAATAAAAATTTCTACAACAACACTTAACAAACCGGTTAGACAATTATGAGGCGAAGCAAGGGTTGCGCTAGCCTACTAAAAATGCAAGACACCTACCACAATTTTAGTTTCTATTTGTCTCTAACCACACAATAGCTATGGCACTATACTAAGTTAATGTGCTCTCAAAGACTAACTAAAGAGCCACACTAACCAAACTAACAAGCTCTCACAACTTGCTACACTAAAGATCTTGATAACTAGTTTGTGGTAATGTAAAGAGCGAGAGCAAGATAGTTATACCGCCATGTCAAGGAGTGAACCAATCAATCACAAGAATCAATATCAATGAAGACCAATCACCTCGGAATCAAATGATGAACACAATGATTTTTTACCGAGGTTCACTTGCTTGCCGGCAACTTACTCCTTGTTGTGGCGATTCACTAACTTGGAGGCTCACGCGCTAATTGGCATCACACACCAAACCCTCAATAGGGTGCCACACAAACAACACAAGATGAGGATTACACAAGCCATGAGTAATTCACCAGAGTACCTTTTGGCTCTCCGCCGAAGAAAGGTCAAGAACCCCTCACAATCACCACGATCCTCGCTACTCCAAGCCATCTAGGTGGTGGCAACCACCAAGAGTAACAAGCAAATCTTGTAGCCAAACAAGAACACCAAGTGCCTTTAGATGCAAACACTCAAGCAAAGCACTTGGATTCTCTCCCAATGTCACAAAGATGATGAATCAATGATGGAGATGAGTGGGAGGGCTTTGGCTAAGCTCACAAGGTAGCCATGTCAATGCAAATGGCCAAGAGGGTGAGCTTGAACCGGCCATGGGGCTTAAATAGAAGCCCCCACGAAATAGAGATGTTGTACCCCTTCCAGGGGCACAACGCGGGGTGACCGGAAGCTACGGTCATATTGATGCACGCCACGTGTCCCCTCTCTTCAAATACTGAGCGCTTGATCTCAACGGTCATATGGTGATAGGATGTGGTGGCTCAAAGTGACCGGATGCTGAACCCCAGTGTCCGGTCGTTTCCAGTAAGCATCCAGAGACGACTTTTCTCGACCGGACGCGTCCGTTCACCCCTGACCAGACACAGCCAGTGTCCGGTCACTCGGCAACACTTCTATGCGCTGCTCGATAGTAGGACCGGATGCGCCTAGTTAGCGTCCGATCACTGAGTGACCTAGCGTCCGGTCAGTGACCGACGCCAATGTCTTCACTACTGCTACTGACCGGACGCGTCGGTCCTTCCGAAACCAGCGTCCAGTCACTACATGACTAGTGTGACTAACTCCTTTTCACCTCTATCTTCTTCACCCTTCTTCAAATGTGCCAACCACCAAGTGTATCACCTTGTGCACATGTGTTAGCATATTTTTAGAAACATTTTCAAGGGTGTTAGTACTCCACTAGATCCTAAATGCATATGCAATGAGTTAGAGCATCTAGTGGCACTTTGATAACCGCATTTTGATACGAGTTTCACCCCTCTTAATAGTACGGCTATCAATCCTAAATGTGATCACACTCTCAGTGTCTATATCACCAAAACAAAATAGCCCCTACAATTTATACCTTTGCCTTGAGCCTTTTGTTTTTCTCTTTCTTCTTTTCATGTCCAAGCACTTGATCATCACCATGGCATCAACATCATCATGTTATGATCTTTATTTGCTTCACCACTTGGATTGCGCTACCTATCTCATGATCACTTGATAAACTAGGTTAGCACTTAGGGTTTCATCAATTCACCAAAACCAAACTAGAGCTTTCATGCGTTCGGTCGCATTTGCGCCGCTTTGGATCCTCTCCGGACATGATCGGACGCTGCACTTTGTGCGTCCGGTCATCTAGTGCCGCTGCATCCGGTCCTCACTAAGTTGTTGCCGTGATGATGAATAGTGAAGTCCATGCGTCCGGTCACTGCTTCGCTCAGCTTCTGGTCACTGCCGCTCAGCATCTGGTCACTATTGCTGATGCCTGTTCTTGCTGAGCAACTGATTGGATGTGTCCGGTCCTCATAGGGCCGCATTCGGTCACCTCTATGGAGCTCGTTTCTTTGCGATCTTGCGTCTGGCTTGGTTCCCATCTTTGTGTCTTGGACTTTGCTTGATCTTGTATGTATTCTATGTATCTTCCAATGTCTTTCTTGAGGTGTTGATCATCGGATCATCATGTCGCCTTCGTCCAAGTCACATCTTGCACCCTATTGAACTACAAAACAATTTCTTGCAAATTCATTAGTCCAATTTGGTTGTGTTGGTCATCAAGCACCAAAATCCAAAGTAAATGGGCCTAGGGTCCATTTTTCTTACAATCTCCCCCTTTTTGGTGATTGATGACAACACGACCAACGTAAGCAAATAATAAAAATTTTGGAATTTAAAAACTATTTACTTTCTAGGATGCAATGCAAAGGGCAAGGTTATATGGTGCTAAAAGATACCACATGTAAACATCTTAGGAAACTTATCTTACCCTCGCAAATGTCCCCATGTGGCATTATGGATTTAAGCCTCCCCTAACTCCATAATCCACTATCCTCCCTTTCTCAGACCATTACCACTTGTAAATTATTATGATCGGGCTTGCTTTTGGTCGTACAAATTCTCCCCCTTTAGAATCAAACACCGAAAAGGAAGACATTAGTAGCACAAGGCAGGGTCAAACTTTGTGATCCTTTGTATGTGGAGTGGAATAGGTCACAAAATTGGACTCTTACATTACATAGACTAAGCTCCCCATAAATATATGCATACATATGATGGAGAATGTAGTTTATGCATAATTGGCAAATTAATGCTCAAGGGAGTTTAATCTATATAATGCATGGAGAAAGCATATAAATACCAAAGTGAAATCAACATGATGATATCAGTTTCAAAATACCACATGTGGAAACCAATTTGATTTATACCACTTGCAATAGGTGGTGGATATTTGAAGTATGATGCTTAACTCCGCGGACTCCATTTTCCTTGCAATGAGACTACTACACATGATAAGCTTGAAAAGGTGTTAGTCTCAAAGCATCCAACTTGTAGAGTAACCTCCCCCTAAATTTGTGCACATAAGCATGGAATACTTGTAGGAGACATGCACATTGATTTTAAAATAAAAAATACCACTTGAAAGATAACATCACATGAACGTGAGAATCATTTTCGAAAGTGATATTCGGGAGAAATTATCTACAATTTGGACTTTGGCACATATTAGATGAAAATTGTAAAACAAGCTATGTGATGTGCTCTTAAACAATTTAAACCATGTAGGTTTGCTCCAAGGGTTAAGAGTGAAACCGAGCAAGCCTACCATAAGATATACCTAGTGTATGCAAGACAAAAGATTAAACATGCAAATGCAAACCTAGGCATCAAAAGGAACTAGATGCTAATTGAAATTGAAAGAAATTAAATCTAGTTATCTAACATGGGAAGGGGAATTAGGGTCCATAGTATTCACTAACCCACTAGGCAATTACCTTGTCCACAATGATGCACCCCATGAAATGCACCCATACTTTGCCAAGTCTCCAAATTCCCCAAAGTCCATCGGACTTCTCACATCCCTTTCGGGATCCAAACCTTCTTGGTGCTCTTCATGTTGGAAATGATCTCCTTTGGCACCCAAATCTGTTTGGCCCCATTGTTGGCTTGCTTGTTCACCTTGATGGCCACCACCTTGTCATTTTTCTTTCTCTTCAAGAGATAAGGTGTGGAGGCCTTTTTGTCCACCTTGTTGGTGTAGGTGTTGGAGAGTTTGCTTGTTTCCTTTTTATTTTTCTCTTTCTTCTTAGATCCTCTCCCATTCTTCATCTTGCACTCATAGGACTTATGGCACACGTCGCAAACCACGGTTTGTCCTTCATCAAGTTTCTTCACTCCCTTGACGATGTTATCTTGATAAAGTTAGGCTTGCTCTACTTTGCCTTTTACTTGAGTCAAGTCCTTGGTAAGGCGAGCCACTTCTTGCTTGAGTTGCTCATTCCCCATTGCAACCTCTTATGTGCATGTATCTACAACAACTTTCTCAACACAAACTTGGTTGCACAAGGGTGAGTCTAAACATAAATCATTGAAAGAAGTAGAAGCATCCTTTTTAGGCATGTCAAAGATATAACTTTTCTTTTTAGGTGCCTTGGTGAGGTTTGTACCGACGGCTTCAAGATAAGCAACTTTATTAGTTAGCTCATCACAATGTTTGCACATGGTTTCCATTTTAGCAAGCAAACTTTTATAAGCATCTTGTGAGCTAGCTAACTTTTCTTTTAATTTTTCATTTTTCTTTACAAGGTGGTCATCATTGATTGTGCATGCATTTGTTGTTGCACTAGCCTCAAGTTGCTCAATTTTAGTAGATAGTTCAATATTGAGATTAGCAAATGTCTCATATTGTTCAAGCAAGGTTTTATATGCTTCTTGTGAACTATCTAGTTTTTCTTGCAACATTTTTAGCTTCTTTGTTGGCTAGTGCAAGCCTTAGCATATTTAAGATTTTCTTGCGCAAGTTCATTAATAGAAGGCATTTCACCATCACTATCAGTCTCACTAGAGGATGAGCTTTCGTTACCTCATGCCATAAGTCACACATGAGAAGAGCTTGATGATGAGTGCTTGTGGCCTCACCTCTTGTGATGGTCTTCTTCTTCACTTGAAGAATCATCCCATGACCTTATTGATGTGAGGGCTTGGTCCTTGCGTGCCTTCTTCTTTGTCTTGGGTGTGGGCTTGTTTGGACAAACTTCCATAAAGTGCCCTAACTCACCACATCCATAGCATCGTTTCTTTCTTTGCTCATTTATTTGATTGGTGAAGATGAAATCTTGAATTTGGATGGGCACATCCTTGACATTGAGCCTTTGGATCATCTTCTCCACATTGTTGATAAGTTTGATTGATTCTTCATCAAGGTCGGAGGTGGAGGAGGAAGATTGATCATCATCACTTGAATCTTCATCATCATCATCTTCTTCTTCTTCTTCTTCTTCTTCTTCTTCTTCTTCTTCTTCTTCTTCTTCTTCTTCTTCTTCACATGAGGAGCTTGAGCTTGAGCTTGTCTCAACTTGCTTGCCCTTCATCTTCTTTTTCTCACTACATGCAAGAGCTTTGCCTTTGCTTGATGATGAGGCTTCTTCTTGACCCATCTTCCGTGACATTTCAAATACCGCTATCTTGCCAATGACTATGGCCGGGGTCATGGTGCTCAAGTCCTCCATGTTGTGAAGGATGGTGATGATGCTTGCATATTTCTTTTGTGGTAGCACAGAGATGATCTTCCTCATGATGTTCGCATCATCTAGCTTCGTTAATCCTTTTGAATGGAGATCATTTATAATTAGATTCAAATGAGAATACATATCATGAACAAGCTCATCATCATTCATTTTAAAGGAATCATAATTTTGTTTAGCTAGACAATGTTTTTGCTCATGGACATTAGTTGTGCCATCATGGAGCTCTTCGAGTTTTAACCAAATTTCATGTGTTGTATTTAAAGTGAACACTTGGTTAAACACATCCATGCTAAAAGATTCAAACAAGCAATTTTTAGCTCTAGCATTGAAGTGAATTTCTTTTTCTTCACACTTTGTGGGTTTATTGGGATTCTTAATAGGTTTCATCCCGTCACGAGTGACTCTCCAAACACCCAAATCTACTGCCCCAAGGTGACAAGCCATTCTAGCTTTATAGTAGGGGAAGTTAGTGCCATCAAAGTGTGAAGGCCAAGAGGTATCCATCCCAACCACTCTAAATAGCGTCGGCTCAACGGTGGTGAAGCCCAAGGTCCAAATTGAGCCAACCGGCTCTGCTACCGCTTGTAAGGGACCGAGACACCTAAGAGGGGAGGGTGAATTAGGCAACTTAAAACTCTAACTCTAAACTATGGCCTCTTTTTCTACCCTTAGCAAAACCTATGCAAAAGATAAACTATCTAAATGCACAACTACGGTTTTGCTAGTATGTTGCTATCTCTACCGCAAAAGGAGTTATGCAACCTAGGTTCCAAACGTATCAACTAGCCTATCACTAAGCTAGGAAAGTAAAGCACACACTAAGAATGCAATATAAATGCAAAAGCTAAAGAGTAAGGTAGAGATATGCAAACTCCCATCGATGACTCAGGTATTTTTACCGAGGTATCGAGAAGCGCGCAAGCTTCCCCCTAGTACTCGTTGGAGCCCCTCGCAAGGAATCCCTCGCAAGGGCCAAGCTCCTAGTCGGGTAACTCCGTGGATTGCCTCGGGCCTTCCCCACGTGCAAGTGGGTCTCCAACGTGCCTTCCGCCAAGCCTCTTCCGGATGCTCCCTGCCATCTTCACTATCAAGCTTCTAGGCGAAACGTTGTGGACCTTGTTCCCTCCATACACGGTGGTAGTCATACCACAAATGCGGTTGGTGTGGTCTTGCAAGACTACAAGCCCCTCCAATGTACAACAAAGGTGCGCACAAGCACCAAGTGGTAAGAGGTGTGCAAACCTCACTAAACACTAGGCCTAAACCTAGAGTAAGCGCATAAATGGTGGTCTAATCAACCTAAGCACTTCGCGAAGCACCTACACTAATCACCTAATGAATCACTAAGCGCTATCAATGTGGAGATCACTAAAATGGTGTATCAACACCCTTGGTATGTTTCCTTAGCTCTCCACATCTCAAATGGCCGGTTGGGGTCTATTTATAAGACCCATAGAGAAAGTATCCATTGGGGGCGAAACCCAGCTTTCTGCTACTGACCGGACATTGCTGTCGTCCTGACCGGACGTGTCTGGTTGTCCCGACCATTGAGATCGCGTGTTGATCAGACGCTCTGCCGAGTCTGATCATCATCGACCGGACATGTCTGGTTGCATTTGCGCCGCTCTGCAACCTCCCTGGACATGATCGGATGCTGCACTTTGTGCATCTAGTCATCCAGTGCTGCTGTGTCTGGTCCTCACTGAGTTGTTGCCATGACAATGAATAGTGAAGTCCATGCATCTGGTCGCCGCTTCGCTCAGCGTTTGGTCACTGCTGCTCAGCCTTCGGTCACTGCTACTGACACCTGCTATTGCCGAGCAACTGATCGGACACGTTTAGTCCTCATAGGGCCATGTCCGATCACCTTTGTGGAGCTTGTTTCTTCGCGATCTTGCGTCTGTCTTGGTTCCTATCTTTGTGTCTTGGACTTTGCTTGATCTTGTATGTCTTCTATGTATCTTCCAATGTGTTTCTTGAGGTGTTGATCATCAGATCATCACGTTGCCTTCGACCAAGTCACGTCTTGCACTCTATTGAACTACAAAACAATTACTTGCAAATTCATTAGTCCAATTTGGTTGTGTTGGTCATCAAACACCAAAATCCAATACATGCCTAGGGTCCATTTTCCTTACAATCACATATGCATTTACTACTAACCAAGTTCCACATGTATTTGGAGAACATTATTTTGCAGGTCACAAACACAAATACATGGTATAATTCACCGAAAGGAGCTTTTTTACGCTAATCTGCGCAAAGGAACAAGGGAGACGCCCATCAACTTAGGGCAAACCAGGCAAAACACCACGGAGCAGGGATCCATGTCTAGCCCATGGCCTATCAAGCGAAGGTGGTGGTGAGTGGCCACGGTCAAGGGGCGGGCGACCCCCTATCGGCGCTACTCAACCTCTCCTCGCTCTAGCGGTGGCATGCCCCTATGCTGAGGTAGTTCATCCCATGCTTTCATGCCAAAGATAGATAGAAGCACCGCCTTGCTCTTGTATAAATTGAGGGGTACCCCTCCCTCTCTCAACACACTTCACTTGAGCATCACCTCACACACCTCACTCTCTAGTAGTAGTAGCTTATTTTTAGTAGCTTTAGAGCAAGGCAAAGCTACCTTGGAGAGCTTGGCTCCTTCGAAGAAGAGACCTTTGAGTATGAATAGAGATATGAGTTCTTCCAAAGTTATGCTCTCATATAATATTTATAGTCATACTTATGAACTATAGTATAGTTATTGTGTTATAATCTTGAAATATGAACTAGTCTATAGTTTATGTGTCATGAAAGTAGCACACTTAACTTTATGCTTAAACACTCATATAACTTATATAATTAGAATTAGAGCAAAGTTGAGGTGGCAGTTCATTGTGCCGTTAGGTGTGCCCAAGTTCTTTACCTATCGATCCGTAGGGTCAGGGACCCGGGGGGATTTGGGTAGTTTCTGTATACGCAAACGTGGTGCTTGGGTATGGACAGACCGGTGAATGCATTGTCCCTTTCCATGATTGAGGGGTAGGCGGTAGGTGGTGATAGCCATGTTTGTCCCTTGTAATCCCCCACGTTCGAATAGGGTGTAGGAGTCTAAATTGTCACATAAGGTTGCTAGCAGACCAGTACTCGGTGGCCTCCCGACATGCTTCACACTTAGCCCTTGGACTAATTATGTAACTTGTATGATCATTCACTATTATTTGTATGACTATACTAGACCAATGCCTGCTCAACTAGGATTATTCTTTTATTCTTTCTTCTCTATTTTATCCTTTGAGAAATGCCAAGTGTGTGTCCACTATCTTGAAATCACCATTCTTACCACTGTTATAAACATTGGTGTACTTGCAAGCATTATTATTCATGTTGATATCCATACTAGACTCTTAATCAAATGCCTTCCTTTGGGAAAAATATAAATAATGATACCCTGAATACTTATGGGTGAAATGCTACAATGATAGCTCCGTGCGCTTGTGGATAAATATCTAACATTGTTAAGGAACTATCATGGCTATTACTTAGTGGCATTGCTAATAATTAGTGATGACGCTAAGAAATAACAACAAGCATTTCTGGTCCTATTGTCGGGGATGGATTCTATCTCCATACTTGGTGATTGCGTTTCGAAATGCCAACAAGCATTTCTGGTGCCGTTGCTAGGGATGCATTCTATCTCCATACTTGGTGATTGCATTTTGAAATGCCAACACTTCGGCTGCTACTTCCTCTACATGTAGCAGAGAAATTGTGTGCCACAAGTGCCATGGTCGTGGACATGTTGCTGCCCAATGTCCAAGTTGGAGGACCATGATTGTGAATGAGTATGGTGAATGGGAATCTGAAAGTGATCCCAAGGAAGATTGTCCAAGACATGATGAAGAACTTGAAAATGATGAGAATTAGATCCAACCTGATGCAGGTGCTAACAAGTTCTCTATTTCTCTTCGAGTGCTGAGTGTTACTGCTGTGAAAGAAGAGAATGGGCAGTGACACAATCTCTTCCATACTCGAGGCATGATCAAAGACAAGTTGTGTAGAATTATTGTTGACAATGGCAGCTGCAACAATATTGTGACTCAAGAATTGGTTGATAGAATGGGGCTTAAACAGAGGCTCCATCCTAATCCATACAAGATGCAATGGCTTAATGATTGTGGTGCGCTACATGTGAACCAAGTTATGACAGTTCCTTTCTTTGTTGGGAAGTATAATGATCATGTGGAGTGTGATGTGATTCCTATGCAAGCATGCCAACTGCTGCTAGGAAGACCATGGTTATAAGATCGTTGTTGGTATAAATTAACACACACAGATAAATCCGCAAGCACATGGATACCGCTGTAGCTTTCACCCAAAAGTATTCTAAGTATCATATCCATAGGGAAATGTGTAAGATTAACTACAGTCTAACTTAACTAGCGGTAGTAACAAGGTTAGGATGAATAGGAGCATAGAGAGGATAACTAAGGTTCTCTAATTCTGACTTTGGTAAGCTATGTCTTCTACTATTCAAGTAGGAACATTACTAGGGAAAGACACCAACAGAGGAATGCTTTCCTTCGTAATCGTGTCCTACTTGGCCTACAAACAAGAGGTTGTCTACAAAGTATTCAACGAGGCTATAAGAGTCACCCTCGTGAGGTACCATCGATCCAGAATGTAGGGTGCATCCACGATTAACCTAAGTCTAAGCACCATGCTTACACTTACGATTAATACTTTACTCTCCCTAGGAAGTGAATAAAGCACTCAAAAGAGTCGCAAACCTGATGAACAATATAAATAAAATGCTTACTTGAATTAGAAGTTGATTACCAGAGGAATCTCAGAGGCAAGCTTAGATAGAACTTGGATCCACCAAGGTACAAGCCATAGAGAGAGCACCGACAGGCCAGCATCTCCTCCAAACTCTTCCCTCACTCTCCATCTCACTATTATTTATAAGACTAGATCCTATAGAGGACTAATCTTCTCTTGATAGCTGGCTCCTGACGAGGAGAATATGAATTTGGGTTTTAGGGATGGCTCTAGGGAGGGTAGTAGGGGCTGCTAATTATGAGGGGCACCTGGCACCCTCCCCCTTTGAGTAGCCTCATTGGAACTAAACTTTCCACCATATCTCATTAAACTACACATGGGTCTTTATGGGCCAAATTCTGAATTGAGCCCATAAATGCATAGCATGGCTCTATCTCATCCCTCTATTTGAACCGACATCAAGCAACGACATGGATTGATGCTCAATGGCGGTGGAAGAACCAACATCGAAGCGAAGACTGACCAACGGGACCCATGGGCCGGCCAGCCTGAAAGGGGCTGATTGGCCCCACATGTCTGCCATTCGAGGTGTGCTTTGGTGGATTGCCTTCTGGTGTGTTCTAGATCCTTCCCAAGTAGTTTACATTGTGGATAAACAAGATTTGTTTTGACGAATAGGTCCACCTTGATGGTTTTCTGGATAAACCCCGTTGAAAACACAGATTCACCAAAACTCATGGAATTTATTAGTTTAAACCCCTAAACCTATGTTTGGTGTTGGAATTAAATATATATGCAGGTTACGTTGATGGTTTATAATCAGTGTTAGTGACCATCAACAATCGTGATATTCAGATTTTTGGAAGAACTAACAAGCCGACTTTCATGTACAAAGGAGAGCAAATTTCTTTGCTTCCTTTGACACCAGAGGAGATTTTTGAGGATGATCTAAAAAGAAAACAGCGAGAGAGCGAGAACCAATTGCGAGTGACCCACAAACATAGTGAGGGAGTGATTCCAAAGCCAAATAAAACTTCACAGCTACAAAGAACCAAGACAACGGGAAAAGAGGGATTAGTTATGATGGCTAGGAAGGGGGATTTAAAAGAATTGAGTGAACCTAATGCCATGTTCCTTGTACTCTACAAGGAAAATTTTCTTTCCACTAATGACTTATCCTCTACTTTGCCAAGTATTGTTTTTAATGTGTTATAGGAATATGAGGTTGTATTTCTAGATGAAGTACCACCGGGGCTACCACCTAAGAGAGGGATCGAACATCAAATTGACCTTGTTCCCAGTGCTTCACTTCCAAATCGAGCTGCATACCGCACCAACCCAGAGGAAACAAAAGAAATTCAGCAACAAGTGGAAGAATTAATCAAGAAAGGGTATGTGCAAGAAAGTCTTTCACCTTGTGCTGTTCCTGTTCTTTTAGTTCCCAAGAAAGATGGCTCATGGAGAATGTGTGTTGATTGTTGAGCTATTAATAACATCACAATAAGGTATAGACATCCCACTCCTAGACTTGATGACATGCTTGATGAACTTAGTGGTGCTATCATTTTCACAAAAATTGACTTAAGAAGTGGTTATCACCAAATAAGAATGTGAGAAAGGGATGAGTGGAAAATGGTTTTTAAAACTAAGTTTGGGTTGTATGAATGGTTGGTAATGCCTTTTGGGTTGACTAATGCACCTAGTACCTTCATGAGATTGATGAATCATGTGCTTAGAGCTTTCACTTGCAAGTTTGTTGTGGTTTATTTTGATGATATATTAATTTACAGCAAATCCCTTGATGAACATGTTGAGCATATCCGAAGTGTGCTTGCGGTCCTACGTGAGCAAAAATTGTACGCTAACCTTGACAAGTGCACATTTTGCACTGACAAGGTGTGGAGGTTGATGAGGAAAAGATCAAAGCTGTTCATGAGTGGGTGCCTCCATAAAATGTGAGCCAAGTATGGAGCTTCCTTGGACTTGCTGGTTTCTACCGGCGATTTGTAAAAGATTTCAGCACCATTGTTGCCCGAATCAATGAGTTGACAAAGAAGGAAGTGCCTTTCAAATAGGGAGAAGCACAAGAGAAGGCATTTGAAGAGTTGAAAATGAAGTTAACAATAGCCCCACTCCTTCCACTCCTAGATTTTGGTAAGACATTTGAAATCGAATGTGATGCAAGTGGTGTAGGGATTGGAGGTGTGCTCATGCAAGAAAGGAGGCCGATTGCATACTTCAGTGAAAAGCTAAGTGGTCCAACTTTGAATTATTCAGTTTATGATAAAGAATTATATGCTCTTGTAAGGAGCTTGGAAACTTGGCAACACTACCTTTTGCCTAAAGAATTTGTGATGCACTTAGACCATGAATCTTTGAAACATCTTAAAGGTCAACTAAAACTAAACCAAAAACATGCAAAATGGAGTGAATTCATTGAGTCTTTTCCATACGTTGTCAAGTACAAGAAAGGGAAGGATAATGTTGTAGCTGATGCTTTGTCTCGACACCATACTTTGCTTTCATAGCTTGATGATAAAATTCTTGGTTTGGAAATTATAAAAGATTTATATGCTACTGATTCATATTTTGCTGAGCCATATTCCAAGTGTTTTGGTGGCAAGGGATGGGAAAAATTCCATTTGCTTGATGGGTTTTTGTTTTGAGATAATAAACTCAGCATTCCAGATTGTTCTGTTCGTATTTTGCTTGTGCAGGAAGCTCATGCGGGTGGACTTATGGGCCACTTTGGTGCAAAGAAAATAGAGCAAGTACTTGCTGATCACTTCTTTTGGCCTAAGATAAGGAGAGACGTGGAGAGGCATGTTGTTCGCTATGAAACCTGCCACAAAGCTAAGTCCCGTTTGAACTCTCATGGTTTATACACTCCTCTACCTATTCCTAGTGTACCCTAGGAAGATATCTCTATGGATTTTGTTCCTGGTTTACCTCAAACCAAGAGGGTGATGGATTCAATATTTGTTGTGGTTGATCATTTTAGCAAAATGGCACACTTCATTCCCTGCCATAAGAATGAAGATGATTCACATATTACTGAATTGTTTTTTAGAGAAATTGTGCGTCTACAAGGAGTGCCACGTACCATTGTGTCTGATCGTGACACCAAGTTTTTGAGCTACTTTTGGAAAACCTTGTGGGGAAAACTTAGAACAAGGCTGCTACTTTCCACAACGTGTCGTCCTCAAACTGATGGGCAAACTGAAGTTGTGAACTGCACACTGTTAATATTGCTGCAAGCAGTCCTAAAGAAGAATCTAAAATTATGGGAAGAAAGCTTGCCTCATATGGAATTTGCATACAATAGGGCGGTACACTCAACCACAAAATTTTGTCCATTTGAGATTGTACATAGTTTTAAACCTACTGCTCTCATTGATCTTTTGCCTTTGCCTATGTAGGAACGTGTGAACTTTGATGCAAGCAAGCGAGCTAAATTTGTCAAGAACCTTCGTGATCGAGCTAGAGCAAATATTGAGAAGATAACCTAGATGTATGAGAAGCGTGCCAACAAGGGTCGGAAGAAGATGTTATTTGAACCAGGAGACTTGGTTTGGGTGCATTTACGCAAGGATCGCTTTCCTGAACAACGCAAGAGCAAGTTGCAGTCCCAAGCTGATGGTCCATTCAAATTGGTTCGCAAGATCAATGACAATGCATATGAAATTGATCTCGCAAGTACTTATGGTGTGAGTACAAGTTTCAATGTCGCCGATCTATCTCCATTCTTTGGATCGGGAGAGTTGAGGATGACTCCTTTTCAAGAGGGGGAGGATGATGAGGACATACCACCGGTTACTCAAGTTTCACATATGTATGAAGGTCCAATTACGCGTAGCCATGCAAAACTACTCCAAAAAGAGGTGAACTCACTCCTAGCTGAAATTAACTTTGACATATTTTAGAATGTTATACTACCTAAGTGTTCTACTCTGGTTGTACTTAGGTATAAAAATAAAGAGGAGGATGATGCTCTACATCAGACCAGCACTAAGAAAAACGGACCATCATATTAGACCAGCACAGTGAAAAACGGACAATCAGATTGGACCAGCTGAAAGAAGCATTCATATCTCTCGATTCCAATAAGCTTTGGAGGCCCATGAGGACATTTTCGAAAGCTTATCAAGTCTACTTTCTAGTGTCACAAATTCCAAGTATTTTGGACTTCCCAATGTTGATATATGAGCAGATTAGTTAAGACTACTCCAAAGATCAACGGTCTTCCTGGGACAGAATGTTGGGTCAACTTCCCATGCAAAACTGTACCAATCTATAAAGTTTTGTGATACATGCTACACATGTCTGGAAAACACTTCGAGTCTACTTTCACACCCAACAAAAGGTTTGACATTTGGATTTCCCAGTAAGGAGTTATGGCAAGATTAGTGGAGACTACTCAAGAGGCCAATAGTCACATGAGACGACTTCGGGAATCCATCTCGTGGTGACCTTTCACATAGCCTATCTTTAGAAATTCTATTTTGTTTCACACCCAACTAGGATGGTTGTTCCTAGTATAAATATCCCCTACCTCTAAGCTATTAGGAACCTTTTGGTGATTTGATAAACTACATGATATTGCAGTCGAACTGCCGATTGCCTTACTCAAACCTTTGTTCTTTCTTGTTCTACTTGGACTTGTGAAGAGATCTCTCTAGGTTCCCCTAGTTCGTGCTCTACGGTTTCCAATACAGTTGCACTATTTTGTCTGGATTAGTTTTGGATTGTGGTTCTGCGGTCGTTCAGAGATTGAGTCAAAGTCTCCATGGTTTTGGTGCCTCTCTCCCCGTCGCTAGGTCGCATCCAACCTTTGTCAGGTATAAAGCAAGTTATCCCGCTATTCACAGCAAGATATCTTTGATTCGTAACCTACTATCATGAAGATCGGGCCACCCTCAAGGACATTCCTTTTCAGCAACCCAAGAGAACCAGTTGCTACCGAAGCATCCGTCACTCAGTCGGACCATCCGATGTTAACAGCGAACCCTAGAAATATCTAAGCCTTGAACCTACCGGAGTATCCATGACCTCCACGGAGTATCCACCAACCTAAACAGGACCAACCTAGAGACAACCCACCTTGGCACCCAACACAGCGGAGTGTCCGTTGGCTAGGACGGAGTGTCCAATAATACACAGATTGAGATTGTTTAGCAAGCTTACCCGAGAGGTCAACAATACTAGTTTATACCCTTTACTAAATAGTGCAACAGTAGAGCCACAGTAGATGTCCCTTCCCAAGTTCCTAGTGTTGACCTATGCAACCATATCCTTTCTCGTTATCTCAAACGTCGATGTATCTCCGCAGTCGTGTTTCTCTTATTCTCTCAGGAACGTCTCGAGTAAGGATCGTGTATGTTGACGGTCGTTAATATTAATAATAAACCAGCAATATATGCTGCATATATATTTAATTCTATCACCAAACATAGGAATAGGATTTAAACTAATGATTTCTATGAGCTTTGGTGAATATGTGAATGCAGGAGGATTTATCCAGAAAACAGCCCCCGAGACCACCGTCATACACTCCAAACAAGCAAACCGACATTAGAAAGAGATTCGACTCGCGAAACCTGCGGAAAATGACTCAAGACGGAGTCCAGAAGCTTCCATGGAGGAAGGGGCCCACCTATCACTAGCATGGGTCGGCTGGCCCCAACTTTATGCCAGCCGGCCTATGGGATCCACCAATCAGCCTTCACTTCGTACGTCGATTTCCCACCGCCTTTGAGAGTGCATCTACGTCGTTGCTTTAAGTCGGTTTGATCCGATGGCTCAGAATTGATGGTTTCCCCTATATATAGCACCCCTACCCCTCCCTGAGGCCATCCTAAAACCCTAATTCATATCCTCCTATTTTTTTGCACCAAACATTGGGTGGGGCCACGGCCCCTACTAGCCCCCCTTGCCTCCGCCATAGCATTTATACAAGTAATATATTGGCAGCATCGCGTCAAACAAAACTCAGTGGCCATGTGGTCGTTGATGAGCCTTTGAGTGAACTTTGGCTCGTGGGTTTGAACCCCGTGTAGAGAAGGCTTTTTAATTTTTATTATACTTTTCCAAAATCCTTTCTGACAATGTTGCTTTTTGCTACTTTGCGAATTTTTTTTTGATGTTTTCTTACTGTTTTTTCCTCCCTATGAAACTTATGTTTTTTTGTAGTTCGAACTTTTTTTTATTTGAGAACTTTTGGATGTCCAAATATGCAACACAAGATTTTATAGAGTTAATATCAAATGAGTCCATATGCTCTATAGTCATAAGTGAGTGTGCAGTGGTAGTAAAGGATCTCGGATGAATGAACAATTAAAATAAAAGTTGTAGAGTTCAAAAATTCATGCAACTTTTTAGTTCACAACATTTTCATTTCAAGTCACTTTGATGACAAAATATTTGATTCACAAGATTTTATAGAAGTTAATACCAAATAATCCATATGCTCTACAGTCATAAGTGAATGTGAAGTGGTACTTAATGATCTCGTATGGAGAAGCGACCAAAACAAAATTTCTAGATCTCAAAAAGTTTATGCAATATTGTAATAACAACCTTTCATTTAAAATCATCTATCAAATAAAAATTACGTATGAATTCTCACATTTGAAATTCAAATGTTTAAACTACCTCGGATGGACAAATAGCCAAAACAAAAATTGTAGATCTCGAAAAGTTATAAAACTTTATAGTTGACAACTTTTTCATTTGAAACCAACAATCCAAGAAAAAATCACGTGAATTTCCTCACATTTGAAATTTGAATTTTTCAAACGACCTTAGATGGAGAAATGACCAAAACAAAAGTTGTAGATCTCAAAAAGTTATAAAACTTTGCAGTTGATAATTTTTTCATTTAAATTTGTTACGGTCCCAAATACTCATTTGAGAACAAGACATTCAAGCACCTGAAATATAGCAACTCCATTATTGTTTACTTTTAAATTAAATGCCAAGTATCAATAAACTATTTTTCATTAATATTTGTCTTATTAATAAAAAGTAATATAATTAGCCACATTAAATTGATGTCATTCGTTATATAAAATAAATTTCATTTATGTGTTAATGTTAATAATAAAATTAATATTAGTCATTACATTAAAATAGACGAAACTGTGCTCTGCTTTTTTCTATAGAAAGATAATTCCTTGTATCTCTAAACTCCTCATATTTTACTAGAATATTTTTTACCGGTACAATTGTTTCCACAAAAAAAATTATCCATATACACTCCTCATATTTCATTCAATCTAATTTGGCCACCCAATTATTCCCACCATTTTTTTACGTGTGGAATCGTTTCCCACTATTTTTTTAGCAACTTCCCCACAACCCACTTCCCCAGTCAGCACGCAAAGCAAGGCCGCTGCACTTTGACAATTAGGTAAGCAGGTAGCAGTGCGTCGGCAACTTATGCAGTTGCAGCTTTCATTCGCTCGCACAGGCAAAGGCAAAGTAGCTAGCATTTGGTCATTCGGGTTACATAACACTCCGAGCAGCAGTTTAGTATGCTTTTGTTAAATGTCCTATCACAATACAGTGATCCATATTTTAATAATATCTGCTTTCATGATTTTAGTAATTGTTTCATCAATACCTTTAACTGCATGGATTATTAATGCACTGTGGGATTAACTGACACTACCCTTTCAGTTTTACAACGAAGGACCCTTCTTTCTTTATTCCTCTGGACTATGGATTAGTATGAGAAGATCCTTTTGGACTCTTTTGTTCGTATTTATATATGTCATGCTCTAGGCGATCATATCTGATCCACAACACTTTACTTGTTCTCAAGCTCCAAGTTCAGATAACATTACAAATATGCACTTTAGTCTAATTGTTATTATTTTGTTATACATGATTCTTATTTGTGAATTATCCTACGCTTTATTCTTATTTTTCTATTGGTGTTAAATTTTATTTAGATTATGCTACCATGGTTGTGGATATTTGGACCATAAATCTTGAATGTGAGGGGCAGCTGTAGGACAGAAACATGTGCAAATAGAAATGGATAGAGATAAGATATACTTCTTCAACTTGATTGATTTGATCAAGAATTATGGGTACACATAAGTCGACTATCTATACTACAGGAGAAAAGATAGCTTGGTTGTAATAGAACAAGATCATGAACTGATGGATATGCTTAATGAGTGTGGGAGCAAAAAGATGGTTAGCTTGTTTGTGACAAAGCACAGACTAGCCACTTTAGCTCCTACCAAGTCCAACAAAGAACCATCCAAATCTAAACCAAATAAAACTAAAAGTATTAGAATGAACATATATTTACTTTTCTATATGTAATCTGATTATTCAAGTACAACTTAACTATTCAAAGTCATGGTAGTCATCAATGATGTATTTTCATCCAAGATTAGCTTATTCGACCCCACCTGGTATCTTCATCAATTATTTCTGTTTTCTAGTGTGCGGATTTCTTGCTTGTAGGGTCAATTGGAAAATCTCCTAGACACAAAACCAGAGTTAGCACAAAATAGTAATGGAGGAGTTGCATGGCAAGGTGATGCATTACATCAGGTGTTGGGAGAAGAGAAAGCTGGACAAGTGCATGGCATGGGATTGCTTCCAGTTCCTAAATAAGTTTAGGGTCAAAGAACACACCATTTTAGGGACATTAATATAGTTTCACTAGATGGCTCATCATCTGATGTAGAAACTCACATGTTGAAGGAAACAAGGAAACAGAAAGAGCGTTCTACAATGCAAGATAAAGTTATTGAAGAACTAAAAAAAACAATCAAATGCACCATGAGAACCAAGAAGCAACAATGGTAACAATGTACATTTTAATTTGTAACTCAATATTGAAATGTGTTACTCAAACTTTATATCTTTTCTAGGGAAATTGTCCTAGGAGTGATCGTAACAATTCTCAAAATCAAGCAGTGCATTATAAAAGAAAGGTATTTGCTCTATTTTCCATGTTTTCACCTAATCTAGTCTTCTGGCTTTAATATTGTTTAAAAAATTTTAAATAGTTCAATTGCACCCAACCAGAATGATGGACTCGTTAAACATAGGAATGAATTGGGAAAGTCACTATCTTGTGAATTTAATACTTATTTTATCCACAAAGGATTTTTATATTAACTCATGCTACTGTCTTTTTTCTCTTTACTAGAATAAAGAAATATGTGAGTTTGAATTTAGTGATGATGATAGTCTACTTTTATCCACCACAAGTAGAACAACAAATAAACAAAAGGTATCTATGAACCACACTTTACTATAATTATAGTAGATTTTGTCTTATTATTTCATACTTTATTTTATATGTGTAAAGGGTCATCATGGAGGTCCTGGAGAAACTACAACCATTGCACACCAGGAGGTGGCTCATGACAAGGCTACATGCTACAAGATCAATCACATAAACAACTTCATGTAATGAAGGTAGACGAACATAATATCACTTGTTCTAATTACATGATCATAATGTACAACTAAGGGTTGTTGGTCACTAAGAGATTATGTCAAATTAATGTAGGCTGGGTCCATGGTGCTACTAATGACTTCAAAATATCCTATAAGGCTAATGTGGCCTATGCAACTCTCTTGAGCACTGATCCAGAAGCCATTGTTGGTGAAGTTAAGACAGGAAGTCAATTCTACAAAATGTGTTTCAATCATCCTATAGCAAAAGATGAGCCATTAGTGTGGCCCATGCCTGGGTGCAACAATATTGATGATGCTCAAGCCAAAGGAGTTTCAATCGCTTGGCCTTCTATGTTTGAATGTTCAAACTAGCTTTCTTAACTTTACATCAATGTACATATGTGGCCTAATTTGTAATCTTACAACTTACATTTTCTTTGCTGGTTGAAATGATTAATGGTTGAATTCCTACATCGATGTGTACAAAGAATGGAAGAAGAAGCAATGGACTTTAAGAATCCTAGCTAGTTCTTGAATTTTTCTTTCTAGTATGTACTATGTGTGTTTGCTCTCTAGAGCCGTATCGTTATGTACATATACTATGATTTGATCTGAACAAGCACTATGTTTGAAATCATCCTACAATATTGCTACCATTATGGAAATTTGTGGTTTATGTGATTTTGCAATGTGTCATGTTTGTGTAATTATACAATAATAACCCATGTGCCACAAGTATAGGCAAAATAAATATTTGTTTCATTATCTGAATATGTTTGTTTGACAAGATTTTGTACCAAATTTTTCTCGGATGTGCGTATGTGCTATCAAGGAATATTTTGTACTCGAAGAGAAGATAAATGAATAACAAGCATATATATGTGCATGTATGTTCACGTGTGCTATTAATTATGTATGAGAACAAGATATATAAGCTAGCAAATTGTCTAGGCTTGTACACGATATGAGCTCGTACAGATGCGCTTGTATATTCACATGAACTTGCATGTACGTCCATGCATAGTATTCGTGTATAAATCTACCCTACTAATGCACCAAGTTTTCTTCGCTTGGTCCACCTAGAAAAGCGTCCCCCGCTGAGATAGCTATCCTAAATGCACCTCAAAAATTATACACACAAAACCAACCACATCCGAATCAACCGCCCAGATCTGTCCTCAATATTCTCTCTCATTACTCACGCACGATCCAACGATCAGCAGATTTTGTATGGTATTCCTCCTCCGCCATGCGTCGCGGAAAAAGGAATATTGACGCGAGAAAAATTGACGCACGAGAAATCCGCGGCTCTTTCCACGCGGAGTCCGCCTCCGCTCGATCTCCTGCCTCCGCACCTGCACTAGTCCGGGCGGGTCTTTACGACGGTGGCCGCGGCTTCCAAGATGCGGCACCAGTAACGCGAAATCCGTGGGAGCAGGCCGAGCAGGACGCGACCTGGAAGATTGATCTCTCAAGATCAGCGATCCCAGCGGGCTCTCTGAGGGACTCACAAACAGGAGTTGGATTCGCGTCATGCCAGGTCCCTCCTCAGGTCCTGCCCCGTTCCCCGTCATGCCAGGTGCTCAGATCGGCGTGGTGCCGCCTCGACGACGCCAGACGCGCAGCCTGACCGCCCCCTGCTCCGTCACGCCAGGCGCTGAGGTCGCGGCTGTTGCTCCACGCCAGGCGTTCGTCGATGCTGCCGACGCCGGACGCAGCCGACTCCGGATGCTGTTGACGCTGGACGCCGCACGCCTTCTCCAACGCCAAGTCCATTGAGGTGTGTTGCTTGTGCTCCTAACCTGATCACCAAAATGTTTCCTCCAGCGTCACCTTGGTAGGATGCAAGTATTATGCCCACTAACTTCGATCCCTTTCAAAGATTATCATGCGTACATGTGCACTCCCATGACCTTTACTGGATCTGCGCCTGCGGTTCTGTTTGCTTTGCACTCAAAGTTTCCCAATCAACAAAATTTGCTTACATGCTGATGTTGAAATTGAAGTTACCTTACCATGTGACAGTAGCCAGCAGCAGCATCCAAATAGGATAGGAATGATTTCCTTATTCTAATATTTAATTGGTTGTCATTTGTCACTATCATGCATACTCAAAAAGTTATTGGACACAACTACAAAAGTGGTCTGAAATTGTAGAAAATGTCTTACGAAGGCGGCTTTTCTTACCTGATTACCATTTTCTGCAAGATGGTGTTTGTGTATCTTGGTGCTCTTGAGAATATTGTAAATTGACCTATACTTTTCAGGATATGGCTGACTTTAGAGGCGGCAGAGCTGAACACCTAGCTCTCGCTAAGTACAGGAAAGTTATATATATGGCCAGGGAGGGTATTAAACTCACAGCTAACTAATGAGGAGCTTCGGAACACAGGACGTTGTGCGTTCACCCCAGAAGAGATTGGGCTGTTTCTGGTAGCCCTTGGTTTTGACAGCAGAACTCAACTCTGTCTTGCTCTCACAAGGTTTGACTTTTCTGTGCACTAACTTAATCTTGCTGGGTAAATCAGGAAGTTTTAACATGCCTCACATATTCAGGTATGTAGTGGAGAAGCCAGGATCTCTAGCTTGCGCAAAATATTTCCATTAATGGAGGACGAAAGGAGCCTTGCATCCAAAGAGGAACTTGCTAATGTTGAAGGGAAGGCTTCAGTTCTAGCAGCTCTTGACTATTATATCAGCATGCATAGCAATATTTCATCGCTGCATCTCCTGGAAAAATACATAATACTTTGGTAAGTTCCCATGTCCTTTGTATTTTTAGTTTATTCTTTTAATTTGCAGTCGTTGCTAGAACAATTTTTTTTATCTCAGTTTGCCCATCGGACCTATGGGAACCTCAAGACCATAAGGCCAAACATGGCATTACTTGGCTACATGTTTGTGAACAAGAGCATGGAGTGGCCAGTGGCAAGCAGGATCTATCACCTATTCAGGTAACTTGCTTGCTCACCTCCTGTTTTTTTTTTCAACACCTCCTGTTTGATAATATACCAATGTGTGTCCTGTGCTTGTGTTTTAGGCAAAGGCAGACATTAGGTTGCTTTGGAAAAAATAGTTCAATTAGTTTATCAAGAATGATAGCACTGCAACTAGATAGACCTGTTGGAACAGGTAGAACATAGTGGTATAGTACTAGACTTAGCCTCAAATGCATAAAAGCTATGTCTATTTGTTTGTCGGGCTCATGGACAAGATCCCCACCTTCGTCGTCAACCTGTTCGCCGGCAAGGATCACGTAAACAACAACACCTCTTTCTATATCTTGTTTGTTTGTTTTTTCATCAATGTGGGATAATAAGGGGCTACAGAAGACATATGCATAAGAAATGGTACAATCTGTTTATTTGAGTTTAAGGGCAAACCATGCTGCAGAATCCCCTTCATGTGAAATACAGTTATGGCATTCAACTACTTCATTAGTCGAAATGCACACAAAAGGAATCTCTAACTAAAATTGAACAAGTATTTGCAGTGCATATGAATTGAAGGAGACAGACACATAAGTACATGCATGATGCAGGGTTGTAGACGTTGAGCTGAGCCAGAGTGCTAGCTTCTGGTGGTGATTCAGAGGCCGCAAGTCCACAATCCACATGTTGTAGTGCTCAACTTGGTTAGCAGGGTCGAGGCTGAGAAGCCTGTGAGGCTGTGAGGTCGAAGGAGCTGGAGGTGAACCTGACGAGGTTCTTGTAAGGGCCGATGTCTCTGACACTGGCGTCCTGGCCGTAGTGTTCCTGCTACCCCCTCTCCTCCTTGGCCGCTGCCACTTGGTTAGGCCGGTGTCGATCCTATAGCTGAAGCTCCCGGCCCCTTCGCCAGGTTGCCATACTTCTCCAGCTCAGTCACCCATCCATGACGACCTGGGTAGCCTGATGAAGATACAGACGAAATTTCATTATCCTCTGATAGCTTGTTGGGCGGCGAGACCCTGTGGTTGTCCCTCTTTGTAGCGATGACTATGGGGCTCTTGGTAATGGGCTAGAGGATCACGATCTTGAAATACTGTTTATCAGTTTGAATTATGTGTTTTCTTATTTGATTATTTGTGATGCCATGAGAATAAACTGAATATCAAGAGGGGTACATGATGTCTAGCATCCCAGCAAACAACAGGGGGAGGAACAACATTGGATGCCTATTGTGGCTTTTGTCCAGGATAGTTCTACAGCAGATGAGGAGCACTATCCTCCCGGGGCACAAGTGGGAAGTCATGGTATGCTAGCTAATAATGCTGTTCAAATGACATTGGAGATGTAATGAGTCCAGATTTTTTGGTAACCTTTGCATTCTTATATGAGAATGTTGTTTGCAGGTTGATCTGTTCTTCTACATAGACCTAGAGGAAGCAAAGGTGCAGGAGGAGGAAGCTGCCGTGGCCCCTGAGTTTGCTGCAATCACTGATTATACCGTACTATGACTTCTTAGTTTCTCGGATTGTATACATGCTCAAAGATATTGTGTAAAAGTTGAACTATGGAAAAAAACATTGGTTGTTTTCATGTGCGTCTCTAAAATAAATCCGTTGCGTTAGCACGGGCATTATACTAGTATTCACAAATGCTATACAACACATGTGTATTTTAACACCAAAAAACACATGGATTTTAGTCTACTGGATTGTTGCATGGGTTTTTTGCGTCCGTCAGATCTGCCAAGCCGGAGACTTCCAGGTATGCGCGTATGCGAACGCGAATCTAATGTGAACGCGAATCTGACGACCCATGACGCGACGGCCAGGGCCCCACGATGCATGACGCAAACGCGAATCTGACGAGCCATGACGAACGGGCAGCAATGAAACCAACCCCTCTGTAATTTGTTCTTCCATAGAAAAAAATTTGTTTTTCCTGATATGTGATTTGTGATATGTGGACTTTCTCTGTTGGCACGATCGACTTCAAAATACCAATGGGCAAGGCCGCGGGAAGGAATTGGTATATCACTATGGATTTTCTATATAAGTTTTCTGCTTCAAACAGTGAATACGATCTTATCTCGTCTAGCCGAATTATAACACTTCGGTTTCAGCAGGTTGGGAAGCGAAAAAAGTTTTCATATAATATAAAGAGAAGCCAAATCCTAGTCGTCCTCATCGCTACAATATGCCCAAAATCCTAGCAATTCTTTTCCACCAATGACTTACTTCTCAAAATATGGGCCAAGGAAGCAAAGAAACAGTAGCGGTACGAAGAAGGACTCACGCTACCCAAAGGGGAAAAGATACGCCATTTTGGGCTTTGGGTGTGGTACGCACCGCACAAGTGGTAAATCAAGGGTGGATTGAAGCCCTGACCTCTATCTGTCCCAATCGCACACATCTCAATGTGTGACCAGGAAGAGCCACTATGTGTGGGAGGTGCTTCTTGCTCAGATGGTCCCTTCATCTCACTAGGATGAGAATTTGGCAAACGGATTGATTGAAAGTTGAGGGAAATGGGGAGTAGTCTCTCCCCTTCTGAACCGGGAAAAAGGTATTTAAGAACCTCTCCCTATATAGTCGTATTTTCCACTGCACCTAGTGCATGAGTGAGGTTGTCGCCAGCCTTGCATACTCGACCCATGGAATTGGTCACCGGTTGGTCCTGGCCCCTACCCTTCATTCATGCATGGGTTGGTCAAGAAGTGAAAGAAGGGCGAAGCTCTCAATCCAATCAAGTTGTTTTTGCTATGCCCAAGAGAAAGTACTTTTGGGGAAGAATGAGTCCCTTACTCGGCTATCTACCATTTCTTCTCTTTCTTGCTTGACCTTCTCTTAGGACTGACCTTTTTTTCAATGCTGCTAGTGGCTTCTTGATTCAGGCGATGCATCCGGCACCACTCTTGGGGCTAAAACGTCTGTGAACAATTTAGTCCATGGAAATATTTTAAATGAATTATGTAGCAGAGAAGCTTGGCGTGCGGTCTCTTCGCCGGTTGTTACTAGCTGAACTGATTCCATGAACCTGACATTACCTGGGGTTGCTGAGGCCTTTGGGCAGCATGAGGCCCTGACGCCCCCCCCGGCTCAAGCACATAGTCGACATGTATGCTGACGGTCCTGGTATCCTTTTCGAACTGGTGAAAAATGCTGAAGATGCATCCGCATCCGAAGTTGTGTTTTTACTGGACAAAACCAAGTATGGCACCTCGTCTATACTTTCACCAGAAATGGCTGAATGGCAGGGTCCTGCTCTCTACTGCTTCAACGACTCAATTTTAAGCCCCAGGATCTCTATGCCATCTCACGCATTGGCCAGGACAGTAAGCTTTATAAACCCTATTCCATTGGACGGTTTGGCCTAGGGTTCTACTGTGTGTATCACTTCACTGACATACCGGGCTTTGTTTCCGGTGAGAATATTGTGATTTTCGACCCGCATGCTTTTGTTGACTTGCCTGGTATATCTCCCTCTCAGCCCTACGAGGAAGATATCTTTTTAAATAACATAAGTTTTCATTCAATCGATTCAAACTTACATAATAACATAAGTTTAATTCATAAGGAGAGTTTATTTAAGCTTTTCAACATACCAGTAAATGGTGGAGTCTTTGTACAAGTAAGTATTTGAGAGGCAGGGTCTGTTTTAATTACAAAAGGCATCCCTACCAAATAAAGTATCCACTTCTGTACTGCTGTCAACAAGGCTATAAATTACTTTTCATAAGTAGAGAGGAGAGGTACTTATTCTTAGTATTAAATATGAAGGCTATGGGTCTCCTTCCTTGCATAAGTACAGCACCCATTCCAACCTCACAGGCATCAGTTTCTAGAAGGGTTTAGATAAATAAGGCATTGCCAGTACAGGAGCATTACACATTGCTGTTTTTGAGAGTTACAAAAGCTTTATCAGCTTCCCTTAAACCCATTTTAAGTAGTGAAGTTAGAGGCTTGCTGATCAACCCATAATTTTACTGATTAATTTCCTATAATACCTAGTCAAACCTAGGAAACCCCTTAGCTCACTGATTGTTCTAGGTGTCTTCCAGTTCTTCATCAAAGCTATTTTATTTGGCTACTCCTTGCTCAGAGATTACATGTCCAAGGTACTCAATTAGTTTGAACCTAAATTCACATTGGCTCTTTTCACGCTTTCTCACAAACAGATTACGAAATATATTGCATTATTTGTTAAAGTTTGGATAAACCATTGCTTCGTCTGGTTCTTTCTTTTTGTCCTTCTGCTTTCAAGAAATAAGGGCCCTTAGGCTTGTTCCCGTCTCTGGTATAGACAGAGAGAATCTTATCCTTCTCTACTCTCGTAACAGAAACTGCTTCATCGATGAGTTGATGTCTATACTCTCTTTCCCTGCTGCCAAACACATTAGGAGGATATTCTACATTGCCTTGAGGCATTGGTTGGAAGGAAGCAAGTGAAGAAAGATGGGATCAAATTGTGAATGTTCTTGGTTCGCTCGAGATATTGATTTTCCGGGACACTCTCCATTACTGTACTCCCTAAGGTGCTGGAAAGAGGTAGAAAGTAGGCCTAGGGTGGGCCTAGCGGATTTTCTCATCCTCTGCTCGTAGCGTAGGGATCAGGGGCACAGACCAGAAGCTAGACAGAAGAAGAACCTTACCAAACCAAGAGTGAGCTCTGCCCTTAATTGGGTAGAGCGAGGGATAGGTGCTAAAGATATACCTTCCTTAACATGATGTTCTAACTTGAATTTACCGAGTTCAGTTGAAGATACAAATCCTTCAGGTAGAGGGTAGCTAAGTACAACAGAGTCCGTATAGTGAGCTAGCTTAAGCATATCTTGAGCGAGTGAGTTTCCCTCCATCAAGTTCTAAGCGATCAAATAAGGTCCTTGCTCTCGAGCCAATGCCAATACCAATAGAGAGGGTCTAAACGAAGGATTCAAAGGAGGTTACCGGTTAAGGGCAAATGCAATAATCTCTAAGCCAGTTGGAGAAAAAAGGTAATCAAAGAAAGTTTCAGTTGGACTTACCCTGCCAACCCTACCCTAATTTCATACCCTGCGGTTTTCGTTCCTCTATTGATATTTCGTTCCTCTCCTTACGTCGAGCGACTGTCGTTCCCGGGTCTGAACTATTAAGTATAAAGGGTAATAAATTCCCCAAGCTCTAAAGAAGCTAGTGAAGAGGGCCAGTTCCGAGTCATGCATATCTTTCTTTAATTATTACCTTGAAAAAAAAGCAATAGCGATAGGAGAAGCGCATGCAATTGCAGAATAAAGATAAGCGCATCCAGTGTCAATACCCCTCTGTAATTTGTTCTTCCATAGAAAAAAATTTGTTTTTCCTGATATGTGATTTGTGATATGTGGATTTGTGATCTTGTGATTGTCTAAATGTAGAAGAAGGCTAGAGGTAGAAGAAGGATGGAGGCTGTTGGATCTTAATCTTATAGTGCAAAAAAAATTCATGTGTTAGAATTGTATAAAATACATAGTTGTGCGATAGACAGACTCATGGAGTCCTGGGCGTCCTTTATATAGGCATCAGCTAGGGTAGCAACGGAGCCTCTTGAGCCGTACGCCCGCGCCGCCAGAGTTTGTTAGCGTGCCGAGATGCCCGGCGCCGATCTTTTATCTCGTGCACAAGATGAAAAGCACGTACGTGCTTATCAATCCAAAGGAGTTATCTTCACGTGGTAACCCTTCTAGAAGAATTCCGGTTTGTGTAAACAATCCAAACCAGATCGACTTCTCATCCGCAGGCCCAAAAATTCACCGGACCCGACTGTGATTGAAGTACAAGACCGTATCGCTTCACCTATACGCCGTGTAATACGTACAAGATCCAGATTCAGCTCCCTCGTATACACAGACGCCATGTACATCGGCTGCCTGGTGAATTCTGGTCTCTTCAGATAAGATCCAATATGTATCCTTGAGAAATGGAGTATTTATCAAGCCGGCCGCAGGAAGGGAGCGCAGCTACGGGCCCGCCCCGGCTGCGCCAAGGCCACCACGCCGCCGCCGGCCAAGATCCATCCACGAGCAGGCCATCATCAGGCTACGGCGACGCAGAGGCGGCCGGAGGCATGTCGAGTCGGTGGCCACCTGCATCGCCCCTGTCTAGCAACTTTCCGCATCTACACGAGGCGGCCGCGGCAAGGCGCCAGCGCTACCCATCTACGCCGACGCCGAGGAGCAAGGAGACGCCGGCAGCCGGTCAATCTACCAGCGCTGTCCACCAGATGAGAGACGGCCGCACGACTGCGCCAGAGGAGTGCTGCAGCTATGCAGCCCCTGTTCATCTACTCCATTAGCGCCGCCGGCCGAAGGGCTGCGTTAGGAGGAGACGGACGCAGCCTTGTGCATCTGCATGGCGCCACACGCACGCATCCCGTCGTCGCCACGGCAGCCGCGACACTGTCGACTCTGTCGTGTGTCATGGAGCCGGAGGTGACGCCTCGATGCCGGACGTCGAGCATGCTGGCATGAGGAGCGCGCAAGGCAGCGCGGACGCCACGTTTTGGCAGTCATGGCCGGAGTACATTAATCTGTAATTGTTTGTTTATTTGTCTCTTACAGATTATGAGCATGCATGCATGCGTGTGTACTGCCACAAGAATGCAAGTCTTCATCAACTACTACATGTTCAACTCCACTGTGATCAAGTTCCACGGCGTACCACGACGTTGCTGCCGAAGAAGTCCGAGGCGATCCAAGCTACACCAACCATGCAAGTGCGACTGCGATGACACTACGCGGCGTTCGACACCTATGAGGCGAACGACGTAGGCGGGCATGGCTGATATTCCAATCATGTTGTACCGGCTCAGGGACTGACGAGGCCCTTACACCAACGCCACCTACATCTACACCAACACCATGCATGGAGACGTGAAGCGAAGATTGAAGACGACAACCACAGCAACACAATCGGAGGTACTTTGTGGGCTAGCTCACGGGGGTAATTAACTGGAAGCCTTCCGAGGCCCCAGGAACCATGAAGACCACATCGCCCAAGCTAGATTGCCGCAAGCAGGCTATGGAGTGCACTTGTATCAGGGAACATGTATTTGTATTTTATCAAATATAATTAAAAACTCGTGTTCTCTTATCTTTATTTATTTTGTGTACTTTGTACACTGGCATGCCCGCGCACATTTATTTTTTATGCACAAAGAGATCCTCCTCTGTTGTGGATTTTTCTGTCCAAACAAATTGGCACGCCTGGTGGGACATGGTTCTCCTCCCATCTTTGGTGCGTAATAATCATCATCGTCTTGAGGCTCATGTCTGGTGCTATTTTGGACGCCTCACTTTATGTGAGGCTCAAAAGCTTCACTGGGTGGTTATTATGCCTGCCCTTTTCTTTTTGTGTCCGTCGTGCAGGGACCAAGGTCGATGCCTGTGCTTTGGACAAAGTAGAGAGCATGTTTGCGATCCTGACAAGGCCAAGGCTCATCTCCATGCTGGGGGGTCGACCTTGCTTGCCACGATGAGGCAACCACGACGAGAACACCTCCACGCTCCTTTGGCCCATCAAGCAGGAAGGTCCTGACGCCGCTAAAGTCGGCTCAGCTCTGCGTTATGGCCGGCACGGTGGCAACACAGTCGGCGCAAATCTACACCGCGCAACGCCTTGATGAGTGCACAGGCAATGAGCCCCTATCTAGTCGCTGGGGGGCGCTTCATCACGGCGACACAAGGGCTCACACTCGCTGGGCAACCCGTCAAGGAAACACGCAGGCCGCCGGAGGGCCGGCCAAGCGTCCGCAGCAGCGTCTGCTGTGCCATGAGAAGAGGAGCAGCCCTCTCAAGGACTCCGGTCAGCTGCCCGGAGCTGCAAGAGAACGTCGCTCGCACGGATGAAGAGGCGTTGGCTTGGTCCAGCCCCACATCCGCGCCGGCCACCGGGCAGCTGATCCACGAGCGCCCAAGGCGCACATACGCACCCGGGGCGAGCGAGACGCTTCCCTCATCTGCTCAGAGGGAGACCGACGAACGATGTTCTGGCGACCGTTGGATGCAGTGCACCCTGGAGGAGGAGTACACGGAGACTGTTGTGTTGCTGCAGCTGCACTTCTCGACAAGGGGAACTCCGCGCGAAGGAGACGCCACTGATTCTCCACGGCGTCCACGCTCCGTCCAAGGCCCAAGTCCGTTGGCCGGCTGGCTGGGGATCGAAAACCTAGGGATCAGATGCATCTGCTTCATCGATGATGCCTCCGACCATCAACCTGACAAGAACAGGTTGATGTTCTCTCCCTTATTTATTTGTCTATCACAACAGATCATGTACGGCTCTCGCCGATGATTCCATGACCGGTCAACACGAGGGGATGCATGAGGACGTCCGACTCTGTGAGAGACGAGGTGATGTCGCTACCTGAGCTCGTCCATCATTGGCCGTACATGAAGCGTCGTCCCGCACCGGACTCACGCATGGAGCTTGGAGGCTGGCCACAGGACGTCGGAACTCATGGCCATGCACGTGCACGAGGGCGTCTCATCTACACCAAGCCAGCAAGGGTTACTACATGCTAACATGCATGTACATGTTCCTCTCGCATTGCTGCAAGTAAGAAAAGCCCCGCTGCAGGTGTCCATACACCTAGTGCGCAGGCGGCAACAAGTGAAGCTATCTAGCTAGAGGTGACGGCAGCGGAGAAGCGTGCATGGTGACACGCCTTTCCGATGTCGTCTCAAGAAGCAGTCACGTACAGCTACGTACCCGGCTGGATGCACTACTAGAAACAGAGACTTTGCCGAGTGTCAAAAATCGGACACTCGGCAAAGATCTTCTTTGCCGAGTGCTGCACTCGGCAAAGAATTGCACTCGGCAAAGATTTCTTTGCCGAGTACCGGGCACTCGGCAAACACAGGCACTCGGCAAAGGACTTCTTTGCCGAGCGCCAAACTCTCGGCAAAATCTATACACTCGGCATAGGCTGCTCGTGAAACGGCGCCGTGCCACGTCCTTCTTTGCCGAGCGCCTGCGGTTAGGCACTCGGCAAAGATTTTTTTTTTAATTTCTTTGCCGAGTGCCCCAGATCTGGCACTCGGCAAAGATTTATTTTTATTTTTTTTTAATTCTTTGCCGAGCGTCTCAGATCTAGCGCTCGGCAAAGAAAATTTTTTTATTTTTAAAATACTTTGCCGAGTGCTCCCTGGACGGCACTCGACAAAGATTTAAATTTTTTTTTATTATTTCTTTGCCGAGTGCTCCTGTGTATGCACTCGGCAAAGAGGAAAATTTAAAAAAAAAATTAAAACATTCTTTGCCGAGTGCCTGATGGCTGGCACTCGGCAAAGACACCCTTTGCCGAGTGCCATGCCCCGGCACTCGGCAAAGTTTTTTTGTTTTTTTTGTTTTTGGCCTTGAATTTTTTTGTGCAGCCTTTTTAAAGCACCACGAACTCCTAGTTACAATTTGGAGATTTTTTGTGGCTTTTTGTTATATTTAGTTACTTTATTTCGTTTACTTGAATTTTTCTGGAAATTAGAAATTTGAACTGCACGTGGTACGAATAATGGAGTTTAATGATTCGAAAATTGATAGTCATGTTAGTGTGTGTTATGAGAGGCCGTATCTAGGAATGGACCCGAAATTTCGGACATCTCGTTCACGAAACATGTCCGCGAAATTGAGTGTGAAGTGTTTATAAATTCTATAAAATGCAAACGAAGTCCGAAAATCATGAAACATGTTGAGATGTCGTGATATCATATGTGGAGGCTATGATAAAAATTTCAGAAGATTTCGTGCACGTTGTTACGTACGATGCTTACAAACCAGGACATCTCCACATGTGATATCTGATAAAATGGGCGACCAGAAAACAGATTTTCCAGCTTTGCCGAGTGCGGTGACTATAACACTCGGCAAAGAAATTAAAAAAAAAATTTAAACTTTGCCGAGTGCCTTCCGTGTTGGCACTCGGCAAAGAGTTTTAAAAAAAAAATCTTTGCCGACTGCCTGGAGTGGTGGCACTCGGCAAAGAAAATTTCCAAAAAAAATAAAAGCTCTTTGTCGAGTGCCTGCTGGGTTGACGCTCGGCAAATAATTTTTTTTAAAAAAATAAAAAATCTTTGCCGAGTGCCTGGAGGCTTGGCACTCGGCAAAGAAAATTTTCAAAAAAAAAATAAAAGCTCTTTGCCGAGTGCCTTCCGGGTTGGCGCTCGGCAAAGAATTTAAAAAAAAAAGCTTTGCCGAGTGCATGGAGGGTCGGCACTCGGCAAAGAAAATTCTCAAAAAAAAAAGCTCTTTGCCGAGTGCCTCACGTGTTGGCACTCGGCAAAGAAAGTTTTAAAAAAAATTTAAAAAAATCTTTGCCGAGTGCCGGCAGGGTTGACACTCGGCAAAGTGACCGTCAACGGAACCGGCGCCGTGACGGTCGCTTTTCTTTGCCGAGTGTTTCCGGGGTACTCGGCAAAGCCTGTGCCGAGTGCCCGATAAAATACACTCGGCAAAGAGTGCTTTGCCGATCAATTTTTTGCCGTGTGTGCTTTGCCGAGTGCCGCACTCGGCAAAGGCTTTGCCGAGTGCAATATAGCCTTTGCCGAGTGCCTCAGGCACTTGGCAAAGAACCTGAATCCAGTAGTGATGGTGGCCTCTTATCGTCACATGGGCGCACGAGCCAGTAGCGTCTTGAAGTCGAGTGTTGAGAAGGAAGGATGCATGCCCGCCTCAAGCGCTTCGTGTCCACTACGTGAAAAACGGTCAATAGCAACAGGACAAATTTTTTGTAGGGGCGGCTGGTGATGAAGCTGCCCCTACAGTGACGTGTTCGGGAGCCCAGACACCAGTCGCCCCTACAAATAGAATATCAGGGGCGGCTGGTGATACGAGCCGCTCCTATAAATGGGTCTGATTTGTACGAACGGCTCAATCACCAGTCGCCCCCGGCGTTGCTATTTGTAGGGGCGGCTGGTGATTCAGCCGCCCCTATAAATGCCCTCATATAAATACCTCTGATTTGTAGGGGCGGCTCAAATACCAGCAGCCCCTACAAATGACCCACATACAAAGCAAACGGCAACACCTTCTTTCTCCTCGGGTCACTCACTCTAACCCATAAAAAAAAGATGGAGAGGCCTTGGGCACCTCCCAAAACTTGCTCTACAAAGGGAGAAGGTTTTGGTCTCAAATCCTTTGGTGGGGAGGTTGTACAAGGTACGAAAATGTTATTCCACACTTTTTTGAAGTTTTAATGGTTGGTTAGTGAGTAATTAGAGTTTTGTTTTCCTCTCTCTTCTATGGTGCTTGAGCTACTTATGAAGCAAATTAGACCCAAGTTTTGAATGTACTAGGGTAAATTAGGGAGGGGAACAAGATCATACCCTTATTTGGTCCATGTTTTTTGAATTTAGTGAACAATTAGTTAGTTTTATGAATGTTTCATGTGCATGTGGATCTAGATCTAGGGTTTGGATTTTTTATTAATTTTGTTTTTATAAATTTATGTTTGATGAAATTAGACTAGGGTTTGTATGAAAGATATTGGGTAAAATATAATTGTTGCTAATTGTTGTATTTGAAATTGTTTATTGTAATCAACAAATATGTATTTTAATTATTTATGGATGAAATTTGATGAAACTGTGTATGGTGTTGAAAAGGGCTGTCCGACACATTGGATATTGCTGCGTTTTGTGCTTGAGCTACTCATCCTGACGGCTAAGTACGGCTGGTCAGACTATAGTTTTAATGGTCTATTGTATCTTCTATCATGGGTGCTGCCACAACCAAACTCAGTTCCAGCCAACACATACCAAGCGAAGAAGGTCGTAAGTCCATTGACAATGGGGGTTGAAAAAATCCATACATGCCCCAACCACTGTATAATTTTCGTGGCAAAACGTTCAAGTCACTAGATAAATGTCCCCGGTGCGGGGCGAGCTGATACAAGAACAATGACCTTTACGATGTGACAAGTGGAGATGTCCTGCTTTCTAAGCACCGTACGTGACAACGTGCACGAAACTTTTTTAAATTTTTACCATAGGCTCCACATGCTATATAACGATGCATCCACAAGTTTCGTGATTTTCTGAATTCATTTGAATTTTATACAATTTAAAAACACTTTGGCCACAACTTTGTCCTCATGTTTCGTTAACAAGATGTGAAAAATATCCCGCAAGTTCCTGGATACGGCCTCAAAACACACTCACTAGCGTGACAATCATTTTTCGAATGATTAGATTTCATTATTCGATGCACCTGCAGTTTCAAACTTGCTTTTTGCGAAATAAATCAACAAAAAAAAATAATTCTAAAAATATAGTAAAAAGTCACAAAATTCAACTAAATTTTAACATGTACTTTAAAGCACCGTAGAAACCCTAAAGAAAAAATCTAGGAGCAAAAATAATAATAAAAAAAATTCTTTGCCGAGTGCCAGACCTGGCACTCGGCAAAGGGGGTCTTTGCCGAGTGCCAGAGACAGGGCACTCGGCAAAGAAAATAAATAAAAAAAATAAAAAACCTTTGCCGAGTGCTGGCCCGTGGCACTCGGCAAAGGACCTAACATCAAAATGGGCCCCGGCCGGCCCACCCCGGCCAAACCCTATCCACGCAACCGCCTACGCGCCACCGCCGCCATCGCACCCACGCCGCCGCCCACGCGCGCTGCCCGCGCCGCCCGCGTCGTCGCCGCGCCCGCGCGCGCTGCCCTGGCGCCCTGCCCCGCGCTGCCCCACCACCGGCGTGCGCCCGCACGTGCTACACCGGCGCCCCGCCCCGCGCCGCCGCTGCACGCGCGCGCTGCCCCGACGCCGGCATCAAGCCCCACCCCGACCCTCCCCGCCGCCAATTTGCGCCGCGCCGTGTCTGGCCCCGCTTCCCGCCACCGTGACCGGCGAAGAGCGTCGCACCCGGCCCTACCGGCCGCTGCCCCGCCGCTCCCCACCCCGCCACGCCCCACCGAACGACCGGTGCAGAAGGAGGAAGAAGGGGAAGAGGAAGGAGAAAGGAGAGGAAGGAGGAAGAAGGAGGAAGGAGGTTGCCTTCCCGTTCCATTCCCGGTCGTGTTCCCGGCTTGTCGACGCCTCTGTCGCCAAGGTATAATGATGTGCCATTATGATTGTCGGCCTTTGAGCTGTTGTGATTTTCGGCCTTCGAGCTATTGTGATTGTCGGCCTTTGAGCCGTTGTGATTGCCGGCCTTTGAGCCGTTGTGATTGTCGGCCTTCGTGCCGTTGTTTTTTGTAGGTTTTGGAAACATCCCCGTGCAGGGGAGGTGCTGCCAAAATTTAGAATTGACCCAAATCTATTTGTTTTTCATGCAGGTGAAGGAACTGTCTGAGCGGAGCCGGAGCACCTTGGCTACACCGATCATCTTCCTCGGCATTACGGGTCTACCTGCACCACGTCGCCTCGCCACTGCACCGACTCACCACCGCCCCGCTAGCCTGACTCCACCGACACCCTAGGTATAACCCCTCTTTTGCGTACCTTGGTCGTAGATCACGTAACCAAGTTAGGCGTCTCCCGTCCGAAAGAGATATGGTTGGTGGTATGCATACCTTTGCATATCTATGGCCGTATCTTTTTTAGATTGTCCACATTATTTGGACAGCCCGCGGATGCGTAGATGAGTTTAGTTTCCATGGTCCGCTCCGATCCGAGACAGGGTCTCAGCATTACCTCCCCGTTGTTCTCCGAATACACACTCTCCCTGCCAGGACATGTATCGAGAGAACAGCGGGGAGGTGCTGCCGAAATTATGTCTAGGATAGGAGCAGACCATGGTAACTAACCTCATCTACGCATCCGCGGGTGGGATTAGGACCTATCCTCACCTATTAGACATTATAAAAGTCGTGTAGATGTAGTTGATGGTTGCATTACTCGCTGGCATTTTAGAGGATGGATGACCGTCAGTGGATGTACACGGGCTGGAAAAGTCACATGGAGTACACAGATGAATGGTTTCGTAAGACCGAGGCTTTTTTGAACAAGGCGTTTGGCAAGGCTTCGTCATCACATCTACTAGAGCCGTGTCCCTGCTCCAAATGTGCAAACAGGAGAAGGATAAACAGGGTCGACATGGGTAAACATCTTATGAAGAATGGATATATGCCGGGCCACACCCGGTGGATCTACCATGGTGAAGCCCATCGTACGCGAGAGGAGGTGGTGTGACCACGCGTCGAAGCTTTTGATGATGATGCCGGTGTACCAGACTTGTTAGATGATGTTCACCAAGCACTCGGCATTGACGAACGCGAGAAGGAGGAGATGGAGGCAGCCACAAAGGCTTTCTATGAGATGATGAACTCTACTCAGAAGCCCCTTTATGATCGGTCCTCAGTGTCTGAACTTGATGCCATTGGACGCTTGATGGCATTGAAGTCCGAGTTAAACATCAGTCGAGACGGCTTTGATAAGATGTTGATCATGATTGGCACCCTGCTTCTGGAGGGCCACATTCTACCAAAGAGCATGTACGATTCACAAAAGCTCCTTCGGGCACTTAAGATGCCGTATGAGTAGATACATGCTTGTCCGAAGGGGTGCGTCCTATTCTGGAAAGAACATGTGGACGCAAAGTACTGTCCAAAGTGTGAATCATCTAGGTACCTAGAGACAGACTCTGGTGATGGTCTGAAGAGTAAGACGACAGTCCCAGTGAAGATCGTACGGCGCCTTCCGTTCCTATCGAGGATCCAACAGCTATTCATGAACGAGGAATCCGCGAAACAGATGACATGGCACAAAAATGGAAAATGGTATAGTCCAGAGAAGATGGTGCATCCAGCCGATGGTGAAGCATGGAAACTCTTCGATGACATATATCATGAAAAAGCTGGAGAGGCTCGTAATGTATGTGTTGCGTTGGCAACAGACGGGTTCAATCCTTATAGAATGATGGCTGCCCCATACACATGTTGGCCCGTGTTCGTTATCCCCCTCAATCTCCCCCCGGTGTCTCCTTTGAACGACATAACATATTCTTGTTGTTGATAATTCCTGGACAACCGGGGAGTAATATGTGTGTGTTCATGGAGCCGGTGATTGATGAATTGATCCATGCTTGGGAGGTAGGGTTATGGACATACGACAGAGCTACAAAGACAAGCTTCAAAATGCACATTTGGTACCAGTACTCCATGCATGACTTTCTGGCATATGGGTTATTCAGCGGTTGGTGTGTTCACGGGAAGGCCCAAACTGATGTTACTATAAGTGACGAGTTAAGACAGGTTGCAAACGGCTATGCCATTAGGGTCAAGTCATTTAACGGCTACGACGTGAATGGATATCGCTTTCAAACAACATGCTACGAGCAGAGTCGGCCCAATTGAAACACCACAAATAGCGGAGTTTTAACACCAGGCACTGATGAGGTCCAATATTATGGAAGAATTGAGGAAATCTATGAACTTTCATTTCATGGTTCCAAAGCTCTTAATCCTGTCATATTCAAATGCCACTGGTTTGATCCTAGAGCAACGAGACGGACCCCTAATCTTGGGCTAGTGGAGATTCAACCAGATTCTGTCTACCTAGGAAAAGATGTCTATATTGTGGCTCAACAGGCCTACCAGGTGTATTATATGCCATACGCGTGCCAAGACAAAGAGCTTAAGGGTTGGGCTATTGTGCACAAGGTATCGCCACATGGTAAACTACCTGCCCCAAACGATGAAGATTACAACTTCAATCCAAGCACATATGAGGAAGAGTTCTTTCAAGAAGAGGGGCTACAAGGAAGCTTTGTGATAGACTTAACCGAAGCGATAGAAATGGAAGTAGACAATGAAAGGGTTGATGATGAAGATGCTGGAGATGAGGTCCAAAATGTGGATGACCTACAAATGCTTGAGCGATTACGTTTAGGCAATGACAATGAAGACAACATTCCTCCTTCAATTAGTGTTGATGATTTGGACAATGTTGATAGCGATGATGAGACCTATGATCTAGCTAATCCAAATAATGACGATTATTTCTAATAAATGTAATACTAAAGTTGATTATCATTTTGCATCTATTTCTAATTAAGTGTTTTGTAAGCATGAATATTATTTCTAATACATGTAATACTTTTCTTTTTTTCAGGTGATTCAACAAAGATGGCGGGTGGGCATCACAGGCCCGTCAGGTCGCTTTACCAAGCGGGGGAGGAGGCCGAGGGGTCTGACGCGAGGAGGAGGAGGAACCCGAGGAGCAGGAGGCCCCCAGCATGTCTCTAGGTGTTGGAGGAGGCGGAGCCGGTGACACCCGTGGAGAGGGCGCATGAGGAGGAGGAGCAAGAGGAGGAGGAGGTTTCGCAGACGCCCCCTGAGGGCGACGAGGAGGAGGCGCCCTTCGATGAGCAGGAGGCATTGGCGGGAGGCACGGGTTCCTCTTCCTCTGCTCCGAGGGTGTACCTGTGAGGTCCCACGAGCCTCCCTGCTTTTTCGCTTCCTCACCGCCGCCTAGTGATTCGCCCTGAACGGCAAAAGTAAGTAAACTTGACATTTTATTTGCCCCTACTTCATATGATAAGTTCAAACAAAGATGAACTACTAATTTTTCTTAATCACATGTGCAGGAACTGGGTGGTTGTGTCCGGTGCTGGTGCACGCGCCCCCAATGGCATCCTGGGTCTTCTGTGCAGGCAACACTACCCCGGCGTCGTCACATACAAGAACAACACGTTGGCGGCCTGTTCGTTTGACCACTACGCCATCGCCGCTGATACGGAGCCGTACCCCAACAAGGCAGCACGGGTCATTGGGGAGTTCTGGGTAAGTCTCCTCGCATAGCATTGCTTCTTTCATTGAACTTTTTCTTTAAAAAATATCCATACAAATATCGTGTTTGTCTGCAGGCTTATTTCAAAAGCGAGGAGGGATTTGAGGGCAGGAAGGATCAGGTGGCGACCAAAGCCTGCAAAAGCTCATCGTCGACATGATTCAAGAGGCGAAGATCCAGGCCGTTGTCACCTACTACGGGTCGAAGCATGGACAGAGGGTCAAAAAGGCCGACGCCAGAACCATGGACCTGACCCGGGAGCAGTACATTGAGGTACATGAGAACATCCAGATTGATTCATTTTGAGAATAAGTAGGTTTAATTTGATCATCTTATATGTCAATTACCGGATGACATGCAGATGATTCCCTGGTGGTGCGGATCGTATCCCGAGGCGTGGGAGAAGATCGTGGACAACTGGTTTACGGAGGGGTATGCCTCGATGCACAACGCTGCAAGGGAACGGTGTTTGGAGATGCAAGGACCAGCACACCATCAAGGCAGCCGCAACCTCGCCGGATACAGAGACACATGGGTACACAAATTCATTTATCTATTCTGATGCTCAATTATGACTGATTTTTAATCTTCTTGATGTCTTTCTCGTAGAGGGCGGCACATCAAGGCTAGGAGTGCTCGGACTTCCAGGCATGGTGCATGTCCCACAAGGGAAAGGCGACGTCCGACGTCTCCTTCATCCTGGAGGACGGGTCCCAGGAGTACACGAACCCGAGCATCCACACCCGCATCAGCGAGTACACGTCGGTGGCAAGGTCAGTCCATGGGCCAGACTTCAACCCGTGCACGCAGGCGATTGATACGGAGCTCGTCATGAGGTTGGGAGGAGGGAAGAAGCATGGCCACATGTGGATTGCCGATGGCACAATCGACTCGACCACTGTCCCCGACCTCTCCACGATCCGAGCCTGGAGCACGAGCGAGAGCCCGGTCATACGCACACGGCCGACCGTTGCACAGCAGCGGGTCGACGTCCTCGAGGTAATTTCAGTTTGACTCGTCGTATATTGACTTTTACACACCGTAATTAGCTATGCATTACTGAAACATTGGAGTGAAATGTTGCAGACCCAGCTCGAAGAAGAAGCTCGGCAGCGTCAAGAGCTGCAGGCGCAGCTGATGTCCCAGCGTCAGACCTATGAGAGTAGGTTGACGGGCATCATGGAGACCTATGAGACTCGGTTGTCGAGCATCACGGCCTTTCTTCAAAGCCTTGGGCAACATACGGGTCTTGCTGTGCCACCTGAGCTGCTCGCTCCACCACCTCCACCTGCAGCCTCACCCTGGGATGGACCTACACCTGTGAGTATGAAAGTTAATTGCAGTCTCTTACATGCAAGTAATTTCTAATTAGCTAGCCAAGTACATGTCTAACACATAGAATATATACTCCTTTGTGCAGCCTCAGTCGGCGGGTTCCAATAATCCGCCTAATCCTCAGGATCCGTATCGGTCACCGCCCGATCAAAGGCGTATTTGGTAATGAGTTTGAACTTGTCCAAGTTCATAGAATTGTGGTAATAAACTAGATGTTAGATGATGAACAACTTTTGAACTTGTGAATTTCGATGTGATATATTCAGACACTTATGTTTGTGACTTCTAAATGGTGTTTGTGATATGTAAGTGATGAATGTCATGGATTTGAAGAATGTGATGAATATCTGTGAAATTTTCTGTTTGAATGTGTGATGGAAGTGTTGGAATGTAAAAACAAGAAAAAAATAGGCAATTATAGACGCTTTGCCGAGTGTCACACTCGGCAAAGGCCTCTTTGCCGAGTGCAATGGCCACTGCACTCGGCAAAGCTGGCAAAAACTGGAGGAAAACACCAGATTTCCCAGCTTTGCCAAGTGTAATTGCAAGGACACTCGGCAAAGCTGGGCTCTTTGCCGAGTGTCAGGCCATGGCACTCGGCAAAGGGGAAGGCTTTGCCGAGTGTCACCGAAGACACTCGGCAAAGGGATTTTTTTAAAAAAAATAAAAAATTCTTTGCCGAGAGCCGACACTCGGCAAACAATTTCGGGAAAAAAAATATACAAATTCTTTGCCGAGTGTCGTCCTTGAGACACTCGGCAAAGCAACCGTCATGATACCGCACTGTTAACGGCTACTTTTCTTTGCCGAGTATCTGGTCGACACTCGGCAAAGGCTTTGCCGAGTGCCCGACAAATGACACTCGGCAAAGAAGGCTTTGCCGACTTTTTTTTCTCCGAGTGGCCTATGCCGAGTGCAGCGCTCGGCAAAGCCTTTGCCGAGTGTTTTTAGGCCTTTGGTGAGTGCCGTAGGCACTCGGCAAAGTCCCTGTTTCCAGTAGTGTATTATGCCTGCCCTTTTCTTTTTGTGTCCTTCGTGCAGGGACCAAGGTCGATGCCTCTGCTTTGGACAAACTAGGGAGCATGTTTGCGATCCCGAGTCCTGACAAGGCCAAGGGTCATCTCCATGATGAGGCAACCACGACGAGAACACCTCCACGCTCCTTTGGCCCATCAAGCAGGAAGGTCCTGTCACCGCTAAAGTCGGCTCAGCTCTGCGTTATGGCTGGCACGGTGGCAACACAGTCGGCGCAAATCTACACCGCGCAACGCCTTGATGAGTGCACAGGCAATGAGCCCTATCTAGTCGCTGGGGGCCGCTTCATCACGGCGACACAAGGGCTCACACTCGCTGGGCAACCCGTCAAGGAAACACGCAGGCCGCCGGAGGGCCGGCCAAGCGTCGGCAGCAGCGTCTGCTGTGCCATGAGAAGAGGAGCAGCCCTCTCAAGGACTCCGGTCAGTTGCCCGGAGCTGCAAGAGAACGTCGCTCGCACGGATGAAGAGGCAGCCTGGGCGTTGGGTTGGTCCAGCCCCACATCCGCGCCGGCCACCGGGCAGCTGATCCACGAGCGCCCAAGGCGCACATACGCACCCGGGGCGAGCGAGACGCTTCCCTCATCTGCTCAGAGGGAGACCGACGACCGATGTTCTGGCGACTGTTGGATGCAGTGCACCCTGGAGGAGTACACGGAGGCTGTTGTGTTGCTGCAGCTGCACTTCTCGACAAGGGGAACTCCGCGCGAAGGAGACGCCACTGATTCCCCACGGCGTCCACGCTCCGTCCAAGGCCCAAGTCCGTTGGCCGGCTGGCTGGGGATCGAAAACCAAGGGAGATGATGCCTCCGACCATCAACCTGACAAGAACAGGTTGATGTTCTCTCCCTTATTTATTTGTCTATCACAACAGATCATGTACGGCTCTTGCCGGTGATTCCATGACCGGTCAACACGAGGGGATGCACATGAAGACGTCCGACTCTGTGAGAGACGAGGAGATGTCGCTACCTGAGCTCGTCCATCATTGGCCGTACATGAAGCGTCGTCCCGCACCGGACTCACGCATGGAGCTTGGAGGCTGGCCACTGGACGTCGGAACTCATGCCCGTGCACGTGCACGAGGGCGTCTCATCTACACCAAGCCAGCAAGGGTTACTACAAGCTAACATGCATGTGCATGTTCCTCTCGCATTGCTGGAAGTAAGAAAAGCCCCGCTGCAGGTGTCCATACACCTAGTGCGCAGGCGGCAACAAGTGAAGCTATCTAGCTAGAGGTGACGGCAGCGGAGAAGCCTTCATGGTGACGCCTTTCCGACGTCGTCTCAAGAAGCAGTCACGTACAGCTACGTGCCCAGCTGCATGGTGGCCTCTTTCCGTCACATGGGCGCACGAGCCAGTAGCGTCTTGAAGTCGCGTGTTGAGAAGGAAGGATGCATGCCCGGCTCAAGCGCTTCGTGTCCGTCCGTGCGTGTCTACGTCAAGCCATTGCAGCTCACCTCCATGCTGGGGGCAGGCCTATATATCGTGCTACCCCTCGACCTCAACTCCACGAGATGTCCGTGACGAGGAACAAGTCCACGTTCACTCGCGCCCCGAGCAGGCCGCCGAGTCCAGACTCCGCCAAGCCGTCGCCATTGCGAAAGACATCGCCGTGGTCGAGAGTGGCAACATCATTGCTTGGCGTCCATCTACACCGACGCCTTGATGGATGCACAGAGAAGGCCCTGATCGGACCTTCAATGTTGAGCCCCTGACTATCGCGGGGGCTGCTGCTTCACGCCGACACAAGGGGCGCTGCTTGGCGCACGCATCAAGACACCATCGAGGCTGCCCGAGGTGTCCTGGTGGCGCAGGCGAGGTGCGTGCCCCGTGGGATGGCGACATGACCAACTTTGTTGCCGAGCCGATGGTCCCGAGCTGGACTCGTGAAAATGGTTGAAACGTGATGCCCTCTCAGCCTCACGGCTTCATATTAATATAGCCAGAAAGAGACCCTGGCCTGGCGGTATAACTTATACAACAAGAAGAAGAAGCTAACTATTTTGGTAACTCTAGATTACATCATAAGATTATAATAACCAGGAGATACCTATCCTATCTAACCGAAGCCGTGATACTTGCCTTCACCCGCAATCCAAGCCTGAGCGCACAACCAATCTTCAGGAGATATCAATCAACCAGATATTGCGGTCATGTGATCCTATTGGATATTCTTAACATCCCCCTCAATCACAACTTATCAACGAGGTTGAGATTGTCTCTGCACATGACCGTTTGCTTCTCTGGAAGGGGCTTAGTAAAGCCATCGGCGATCTGATCTGTAGTGCTGATGAATCTGATATCCAGGCGCTTTGCTGCAACTTGTTCGCGTACAAAATGAAAATTGATCTCTATATGCTTGGTGCGTGCATGAAATACAGGGTTAGCTGATAGGTACTTTGCACCAAGATTATCACACCATAAACATGCTGCCAAAGGATGTGGAATATCTAACTTATCAAGTAATTTTTGTACCCACATTACCTCTACAGTAGCGTTGCCCAAAGACTTGTATTCAACTTATGTACTTGATCTTGAAACCGTAGGCTGTTTTCTTGCGCACCATGACACTAGGTTGCAACCTAGGAATACAGCAAAGCCACCTATAGATTGTCTGTCATTAGGGCAACCGGCTCAATTAGCATCTGAAAAAGCACTTACAAGCATAGAGTTAGATTTTCTAATTTTTAACCCTAGGCCGATTGTTCCTTGTACATATCTCAATATTCTCTTCACAGCTTTTCAATGAACGGTCGTCGGCGAGTGACGGAATTGACAAACTTTGTTGACCGAAAAGGACAGATCTAGTCATATGAGGGTGACATACTGGAGAGCTCCAACAATGCTCCTGTATCTGGTTGAGTCCTCCACTCCTAACCGAGTGCCACTAGTGACTGAAAGCTTTTCAGTAGTATTAAGGGGTGTTTTGACGAGTTTACACAGCTGCATATTAACTCTCTTGAGGATATCAGAAGCATACCGTTCCTGTGTCAAAAGTAATTCACCTTTCTTTCTTTGAACCTGTATGCCAAGAAAATAGTGAAGGTTCCCGAGATCTTTGATTGCAAAGTCCTTCTCTAAATCTCGGAGAAGAGCATCCACTGCTTCCTGTGTTGAACTAGCCACAATTATATCATCAACATATACAAGCATAAAGATGACATGATTTCTTTTTCAATAAAAGAATAATGATGTGTCAGCTTTGGAGGGAACAAAGCCTAGACTCTGAAGTTTACCACACAACCTAGAATACCAGGCCCGTGGTGCTTGTTTTAAACCATACATGGATCTGTCAAGTTTGCATAAGTGATGTGGTTTTGTCTTATCTTCATAACCTGACGACTGTTTCATGTATACCCCTTCTTCAAGGAAACCATGCAAGAAAGCGTTCTGAACATCGACTTGCCTCAAACACCAATCCTTAGACATAGCTAGAGAGAGCACAAGACGAATTGTGGCTGCTTTCACAATAGGACTAAAAGTATCCTCATAATCAATGCCATATCGTTGTTTGAACCCCTTTGCTACTAGGCGTTCCTTATATCTGTCAATTTTCCCATCTGATCTTCTTTTGATTTTATAGACCCACTTGCAATCTATCACATTTTTACCTTTTTGAGGTGGAACTAGATGCCAAGTTTTATTCTTGATCAATGCATCAAATTCAACATCCATAGCACGCTTCCAATTATTATCGACTAAGGCATGTTGCAAATCAATATGACCTTCAGTGGTGGCTGCTAACTGACCATATCGAATAGTTCCATCAGTGTAAATTTTTGGTTTGCGTATACCTTGTTGTAGACGTGTGGTGGGTCGCTGGAGAGCCAGTGCCGCAGGCGGTGTAGAAGATCCGGTGGCTTGATCTGTGGCTGGCGCAAAAGATCTGGCGAGTGAAGATCCGATGGGTTGATCTGTGGTTGGTGCAGAAGATCCAGTGAGCGGCGGACCCAATGGAGATTCTCCACCACCGGTCGAAATATCCTGTCCCCCGTCCGCGGAGCCAGGCAAGGCGAGTTGGAGACAGGTGGCGCACGCGGAGAGGATGCCGGTGTAGCTGACGCGTTCGTCATGAGCACAGGAGCTGACACCGCCGGATCCAAGACCGATCCTGTCAGCTCCGCAGTGGAAGGTGCAGGTGAATCAGCCTGGGGATCGCCGCCTGCTCCTGCCAAAATGGGAAATTGCTCGGGGAGCATCAAATGACGCCCGTTTCCAGCCAGATTTAGTTCGTTTGATGCCAAATTTTTTTCATGTGCTGCATGCTTAGACATAGGGTTAGTATGCAGGGAATCATCATCAAAATGATCTAAAGAATTGTCATCCCCAAAATCATGTGAAGGATTTGTCAAAGTTGGAGGAAGGAGGAGAATTTCATATCGTAATCGAGCACCGGCGTTTGGGTGGAGTTCGGTGAAGGGGAAGACGTGTTCATCGAAGACCACGTCTCGGGAAATATAGACAAGCCCTTCATTGACATCCAGACACTTGAACCCCTTGTGTATGTTACTGTATCCTAGAAAGACACAACGTTTGGAGCGGAATTGCAACTTACGAGCGTTATAAGGCCGTAGATTCGGCCAGCATGTGCAGCCAAAAGTACGAAGAGAGGAGCAGTCTGGTGTTTGATGAAACAGGCGTTCAAGAGGAGTTTGGTTATTGATAATTTTACTAGGGAGGCGATTAATAAGATAGGTGGCAGTGATGAAAGCTTCATCCTAAGATTTTAAGGGCATAGAAGATTGGGCTTAAAGCGAAAGACCTACTTCAATAATATGGCGATGTTTGCGTTCAACGGAGCCATTTTGTTGATGTGCATAAGGGCATGAGACATGATGCGAGATGCCAATGCGCTGAAAGAAAGCATTCAGCTTTTGATATTCCCCTCCCCAGTCAGTTTGCATAGCGAGAATTTTTCTATCAAATTGGCGTTCAACCATAGCTTGGAATTCATGAAATTTTGAAAAACTTTAGATTTATGACGAAGCAAATAAATTCATGTAAAGTTGCTAAAATCATCAATGAAGCTAACATAATAACTGTTTTTGCCAACAGAAGTGGGCGTAGGACCCCATACATCAGAAAACACAAGTTCTAAGGGACTCAATGAGATACTCGTGGATCTAGGATAGGGTAGCTGATGACTTTTGCCTTTTTAGCGAGCATCGCAAACAATTTCTTTATTCAAATCGGCAACAAAGGGAATACTATTTTTGCTAAGGACTTGCTGAACGACTGCAAAAGAAGGGTGGCCGAGACGACTATGCCACATGGACGAGGGAGACTTAATAGCACCAAACGCCCCTTTATTCGATGACGGCCTAGACTTCAACGGGTAGAGGCCGCCTTCACATTCCCCTCTAAGGATGGTTTTCTTCGTCGCCTGGTCCTTAATCAAAAAAAAGTTGGGATGATATTCAATAAAAGCATGGGTATCGGATGTAAGACGATGAACAGATGCAAGGCTTTTGTTAGCTTCAAGAACATAAAGAACATTGTTTAGGACGAGATTTTGATTTGGGGTACGAACAAAACTTCGACCAATTTGATTGATTCTTATACCTGCGCCATTAGCAGCATGAACCTTGTCGTTTCCATGGTACTTGTCCCTCATGATGAGCTTCTCTAGCTCTCCCGTGATGTGGTCGGTAGCACCAGTGTCGGTGTACCAGTTGGTGTCGATCCCATATGATGCAGAGGAGGCAGATCAGGATTGCTCTGGTGGGCCGGTGAAGGAAGCGTTAAAACGCTTGAAGCAGCGGAGTCCGGTGTGGCCCTCCTTGCCGCAGAGCTAGCAGATGGGTTTATCGCCGTTGTAGTTCTGTCGGGGGCGCCTGCTGTTGTTGTAGTTGCCACGGTTGCGTCCGCGCCCGCGTCCTCGGCCACCACCGCCGCGGTTGAAACCGCACGGCCTCCATGTGTAGCCGTGTTAGCAGATGAACCGGTTCCATCGTGCATGAGGTCCATCCGCTGTTCCCAGCTCACTAGCTGGGTCTAGAGCTCGCCCAAAGATAGCGGCTCTGTGCGCGCCGCGACAACCGAGACAATCGGATTAAAATCCATGTCAAGTTCGGCTAGTACATAGGAGATGATCTCTTCATCTTCAAGATGTTTGCCAGCGGCCGTCATGTCGTCAGCAAGAGATTTCATCTTGTTGAAGTAGTCGGCGATTGTAGACGAGCCCTTCTGCGCTGTGGCCAACGCCATGCGCGTGTTGATGATACGGCCTCGAGACTAGGAAGTCGTCATCTCTAAGATCACTTTCCAGATCTCGGCCGCTGTGGCGCAATTGGAGACTTGCACCTGGATCTCCTTGGAGATATTGGAGAGCAGATAGTTAACGATCTGCTGCTCCTTCGCAACCCAAGTTTCATACTCAGGGTTGGGATGAGCTCAGTCGGCTTGTCGGCCGCCTTGGGGATCTGCTTCGTCGGCACCACAATGTCGGGCTCGAGATAGTGCGCTATCTGCGCACCACGAAGAGCAGACAGCACCTGGGCGCTCCAAAGGGGAAAATTCCCTTTGCCGAACTTCTCGGTGACGGGACAACCAATCAGAGAGGACGATTATTGAAGCGCAGAAGAGGAAGCCATCGAGAATATTGTGGACTAACCTAGCTCTGATTACCATGTGAAAATGGTTGGAACGTGATGCCCTCTCAGGCTCACGGCTTCGTGTTAATATAGCTAGGAAGTGCCCCTAGCGTGGCGGTACAACTTGTACAACAAGAAGAAGAAGCTAACTATTTTGGTAACTCTAGATTACATAACAAGATTACAACAAACAGGAGATACCTATCATATCTAACCGAAGCCGTGATACTTGCCTTCATCCGCAATCCAAGCCTGAGCGCACAACCAATTTTCAGCAGATATGAATCAACCAGATATTTAGGTGATGTGATGGATATTCTTAACAGACTCCATCAAGGCCGCACACATCATTGTTGCGTCAGGAGTAGCTTTCCATCTCCTTCAACACTGCGCCGACTTCGTGTTAATATGTGTATGCATGCATGTTCATGCACTCGTATACTACTACAAGCAAGCAAGCTAGGAAGATGGAGTCCATCCGTCTTGATGCTAGTTCCACGTGGTTCCGTAGCAGGGAGATGTGAAGCGAGCAAGCCAGCGATGCTCAAGCGCGGCTCATAATCGTTTCTTCTTCGGTCTCGCTTGCCGCCGCACACGCAAGGACAGACGGTTGAGCGCCTAAGCACGTCACTCCGCGAGCCCAGGGAGACCGTCGGGTTCATAACCTACGTAAAGCCGGGGACGCCGCGCGCACTCGCTGGTTGCTGGGCTGTTGCTGCGCCTCGCAGGTGGCGCAAGATGAAGGACGTCCAGTGCGTAGCATTCGGTGCGGCCGGTAAAGCAAAGGTGCATGGCGCGGCGTCCGCCATACGAGTTTTCCGCCCGACTAGTGAGGCGGATCATGCCGCTCCGGCGCGCCATCCACGGCCATCAACACCAACAACATGGAGATGGGGATGACCGACCGCGCTATTTGCTGCGCCAGACGAGCAGCCCCGTCGAAGCAAGGAACGCCAGCCCTGCACTTACCCTCATTGTCTCAAGCTAAGCAACAGTGTCGTTCATGCCAGCGACGCACCGGTCCGCCACTCCAGGGGCCGGAGGCGCACTCGAAGGCAGCCGCCATCACACGGCGCCGTGTGAAATTAGCAAGCAAGGGACGGAGGAGAAGGACGGACGGACGCCTACCTCGACTCCTCCATCATGCGTCAAGGGGCTGCAGCTCGCATATGTTGGAAGTGAAGTCACCAGCCGAAGAGCGAGGCACAGGAAGCCGATGGAGCACGTCAAGGCGCCATTCTGAGGGAGAGGCGCACGGCAGCGAGCACACTTTCCGCGCCCACGCCAAGGGACGGCGCGCAGCCCGCCAGCGACATGCATGATGGCACTAGTTCTCCATGCTCCGTTGAGCGTCCAAGTCTGCTGTGATCAGCTGGCAGGAGAACAAAGAAACGCACGCACTCAGGCTGCCGGAGTACACGAGCTGGTCCATGCCCGTGTGGAGGCATGCACACATGTACGTACTTCCACTACAAGCTAGCAAGCTAAAAATCAAGCTGCTCGGAGCCCAACACTAAGCCCGATGAACACACATGGATCGAAGTCACCAGCGATCAGCAGCCTGCTAGTGAGGCGCCAGTGACGCCGTTGGCCTTCCGGTGTTGCACTCTATACATCAATGACGGGGCAGCACCACATCTTCCCGGTGTTCAAAAGCGCCGGCGTTCTTCCAGCATCATCTTTGACATCAACCACACACTAGGGGTAGCACCACGGCTCCCCGGTGCCCAACGGTGCCGACGTTCTTCCGGCATCATCTTCCACATCAACAACACACTGGGGGCAGCACCAAAGCTCCCCGGTATCCAACGATGTCGATCGTCCTTCGGCGTCGTCTTCTACATCAACAACACACTGGGGACAGCACCACAGCTCCCTGGTGTCCCACGACGCCGATGTTCTTCCGGCATCACCTTCTACATCAACAACACACTGGGGGCAGCACCACCGCTTCCCGGTGTCCTATGACGCCGATGGTCTTCCGGCGTCATCTTCGACATCAACACCAGGGCGACATCACACCTTCCCCGTTTCGTGCGATGCCGATGGTCTGCCGGCACCGCCTTCGACATCGGCAACACGGGAGCAGCACCAATCCTCCCCGGTCTTCTACACCATTAACCGCAAGGGCGTCATCATCTACATCAACAATCCCAGGAGTAGCGTCACACCTCCTGGCTCACCTCCCATGCCAATAGCATTGTGGCGTGGCCTCCAACAACGACGGCGGCACTAGTAGCAATACTGCGCCTCTACAAGCATCTACGTCGCGGAAGGCATCTTGGCTTTGCTTCCAACATCAGCAGCCGATGCTCCACATCGACGGGAGGTTCTTGATTTTTTTGTTTTGCATAAAATTTTTTCCTCCGTTAACTTGAGATGGCCAATGTGCATTCATCATGGCATAAATCGGCACCTTGCTCAAAAAAATAAAAAAAAAACAAAAGGCTCTCCCTACCAGGCTACAGCTGCAGTGGAGGATTCGGCTGCTTCGGGGCTTTTCCAGAAGGTCCGGGGGCAACAACCTGGTGGATGGATCCCGCGACGAGCTACCATTTCACGGGACACGCGACAGACGCCGAACGTGTTTCCGCTCGGAGTAGTGGGAAGTTGACTTGAGTCACTCCTAAGCAGCGAGGCGACCACACTGCTCGCACTTCCCAACATGAGGCGACACACTCCAGGGAAGAATATAGAAGAAGATCGAGCAAGAAAAGGGCTACCTGGTGCAACACAAGTTGCATTAAGTGTGCAGCCTCTTGCCACCCTGGAAGGTAACAACAAGGGACCAAAAGATACAACGCCAGCGAGGATTCACCTAGCTACACAAAGGTGGATGGCTACCCTCCAAGTTCCTGGGATGCTGAAGCAAGCTCCAAGAAAAAAAAACAAAAAAGGTCTCCAAAGAACTGACCGAATCTATGCCAAACGAGCTCAATCAAGCTCAAGTATCAAGCTCAGCATCAAGTGGAAGGCGGAGGTTGTCATTCACCATCCTCGGCAAAAGTGATGGTAAATTCATTAGCCGGTACCCAAAACACAACACCAACTCAGCCATACTACGCCTCCATGTTGAAGAGCGCGAGTGGGCTGTGGTTCAACTCAACGCAAGGGAGTCTCAAGCAAGAATTCCCTTCACCCCAGTGGAGACATCAAAGCAGAAGTCTACACATTCAAACACACAACGGGGAGAAATCGTGGGAGCCATGTTGCTATGGTTATGCAACGGCGCCTAATGGTTATGTCCCCTGGCTGTCCTATCTCGAGCTGCTCATATAGCTAACGCCAATGGGAGAGCCAACATTTTTTCTAAAAAAAATTACAAATACAATTCTCTTGTTTCGATGATTTTACCTTATTATCACATCACCCTAGCTATGTCGGACATTTGCTGACAAGCTAGCCCTTTTTTTTACATATTTGCTATTCCTCAGTCGCCTGAATTCTGGGCTTGTCTTTAGGCGACGCCTCCGATGGAGCTTGCGATCCGTGCGCTCGTATGCTTTTGTATTGGGTCCGTGGCTGTGTTTGGTTCTTATTGGGTCCGATCGAGCTCGACTGCACCCGCTAACACCGATCGAGCTCGCCGCGGACCTCCCCCATCCCACGCCACGGCAGCGCCGCGAGCGCCCACTGCCGCCCGCGCTGGCATCTCCCTCTCTCCCCTCCCCATCTTCTAACTCGGAAGCCGTCGCCGCCAGCTCGGTCACTCGGACGAGCGCGCGCCGCGCGTAGCCCCCGGCCGGCCTCGGATTCCGTCGCTCCACGACAAGCACCCCAGCTGTCGATGTTTCACCACCGATAGCCTGCCACGGGGGTACCCGGGGCAGTATGTTCGGGCTTCGGCGTATGCCGAACTCGATGGTTTACGCAAGAGACAGCCGATTTATCCTGGTTCAGGCCCTCGATCGTAGATCGAGTAATAACCTTACGTCCAGTCGGCCTTAGCCTTTGCGTTGGATTGATTATGATCTGCTCTGTTCTCTCAGGAGCCCTGCCCTCCTTTATATAGTCAGGAGGCCAGAGTCCTAGTCGGTTTACAATGAGATTTCCTAATAGGATTACCTAATAGTTCTACTACTACGATTATATGGGAAGAATCCTAGTTGGACTAGATCTTCTTTCTCCCTTGCGGGGTATCCTGTGGGTCCCGCATCGACAAGCCCCCGAGCACTTCATGGTTGAGCTCTGAAAATCTCGCTCTGCTCCTTCAAGTCCTGTTGAGTAGGAACAAAATGTCATCCGAGTGTTTTCTGGAGTGAAACCTTGTAGCGCTTCTTGGGATCTTTGGGTGGTGAGTGCTTTTTGAAGAAAAAGTGCATCCATCTGGTTGTAGCCCCCGAGCCTCTTGCTATTTGGAACAAGGAGCTGGAGGATTTTGTCTTGAAGTTGCTCTGATTGTTCGTTGAAATTTTATCAAAAAGAACTCGAACATGGCTTGTTTCGGGTTCTTTTTGCCGTAATGTCTTGAAGTGGTCTGCGTTGAGGAAGCCTTTTGGTGACGTGCACTTTTTCGAAGAAAAAGTGCACTCACTGAGTGTAGCCCCCGAGCCTCTTGCTATTTGGAACAAAAAGATGGAGGGTCTTGATCCTTTATGTTGTTTGAAAATTTGTGTTCTGAAGTAGTCCCCGAGACTTGGATTATGTCATCATCCGAGTAGTTTTGCGGCACCTTTCCGAAGCGGCCCATTAGTCTTGGATTAAACCATCATCCGAGTAGTTTCGCGGCAAGTAGCCTCCGAGCTTATGTCCGGGTTCTTTTTGGGTGGGTGCAATTTTTCGTAAAAATTACACTCACTCACTGAGTGTAGCCCTCGAGCCTCTTGCTTTTGTTTGCAAAAGTTGGGGGGTCCAGATTCTTGTCTTCGAAAAATTCTGGGGCTATGTATCCCGCAGCCCCGTGCTTTCTCCGAGTTCTTCTCTTTAGAAAAGAAGTCGGATGAAGAGTCTTGATGTGTCGTCGTTGTAGTCTTGAGTTTCTTGTATTCTTGGTCCTTTGTCTTTGGTTCCGAGCCTCTGGGAGTAGTTGAAAATGAGGGCCAAGCTCCCTAGCTCAGTGTTGATTAAGCTATGATGCTGGCCGAGCCCTCGAGCGTATATCCGTGTCGTTTTGTTCAGGAAGAACTCGGATGCGTGGTTTTGGCGTATTCTTTGATAGTCTGCTGTTGTCAGATGTAGTTGTATGGTGGTGGTTGAGTGTAAATGCCTTTTGTTCACGGGTTGTACTGTGCTGGTATATTCTTCCGAATATGCCCGTCTTCGAGTACTGCTTCCTCTCGCCTGAGTCGTCCATTATTGTGTCCTGTCTTTTCACTGTGTCCTTTGTTAGGCTTATTTCGTTGGTACTCCTAGTCCATGTGCGCTGATCTTTTGGTCTATAAATACTGTCCCGGAGTGTTTGTGAAGTAGAGCAGCCCCCGGGCATGTTTTGTAGTTTCTGTGTGTCTTGTCATAGCTGGAGGAAGTCTTGTGATAGGGATTAGAGGTAGGCTGATCCCGCGACAGCATTGTGCCAGGATGTACGTGGTGGTAGTTGGAGGAAGTCTTGTGATGTGGGCTTCGTTCCTTCATCCGGCAGTTCTGGGTTGATCCTCGTCGCCTGTCTTGAGACCGTCCGGTGCAGATCAACACCATATCCAGCATCACATCGGTCTTGGGTAGACAGATGCCTGCCGGCCTTCTATGCTCCATGTTGCCCTGCCGTGCTGTCGATTTTCGCCTTGGGTGCACTGCGTCCGTCCTTTGAAGAAAACAGTGTAACTGATGGCGGTTTGTCCTTCCGAGTAGCAATTTGGGACACGTAGTCGTTCCAGAGCCTAGTCGTGTCCGTGTTCCTCTTTGCTACTTTGCTTTTCGTGGTGCCGAGTTCGTTGGGTCTTGTAAGATTTGTAATCTTCTATTTTTGAAGTCGCTTGTAATGTAACGAATCTTGTCTTCTTAGTTGTCTTTGACTTTTCTGTTGTGATCCCTGTCGTTCATGAGACTACCGAGTTCTTTCTTACATAACCGGGTTCTTTTGTTCCTCGTGAGGTAGCCCTTTCTTTCTTCTTTCTTTCTTCTTGGTTTGACGGGTTGTTCTTGTATCAATCTGATAATCCTGCCGTGGCGTTGGACGGATAAGTCTGAAATCTGCCCGTTGGTTTTTACCGTTGTGAGGATTCGTGCCCTCCATCGTTTTAGCTGCGTCGGTAAATGGACCGTTGCGTTCCCACACTGTGCTTTAACGGGCCTTGTGGGCCGTTTGTATCACTGAGAAATCTATTTAAAGACCTTTTATCTTCCTTTCCCTTGTCGCCCAGCTCTTGCCTTTAAACCCTAGTTCTCAGAAATCCGCCGCCGTCATTGTCGCCATCACCCGAGCACCATCATTCTAGCTTCATCTTCCTTAGCGCCTTTTTTGCTTCCGCCAGTTCATGGGAAAGAAGAAAACCGCAAGCAAGTCTCTGGCGACCTTCGTGGACGAGGAGTCATCCCTGTCTTTGATTGAAAACCAGGAGTTCGTGGCCATGAGGGCAGCTCAGAAGGTCTGGCCGGCTCCAACAACAAGCGAAGACCAGCTGCGCGAGCTCGTTAGTGACGGCTTGATCCAAAGCAAAGTCATCGCTGAATGGAGAGTTCCGGGCGAGCATCGGGTTCCGGCTCCGGGTCCTGGTGAGATTGTCCTTTTTGTTTCCTTTGTCCGCGCTGGACTTTGTCTTCCTGCTTCCGCCTTCCTTCATCAGTTTCTTGGTTATTTCGGGGTTAGTCTGAACCATCTAACCCCCAATGCCGTTCTCCATCTTTCTGTTTTTGTTCACCTTTGTGAAGCCTTCCTTGGGATCCCTCCTTCTCTATCTCTTTTCGCTTTTTCTTTCGTCTGAAACCTCAACCCCGCCGTGAAGAAACCAGCGCCCTCGGCGGTTGAGGGATTCAGTTTCGCCAGGGTCTCAAAATTAAGTTTTTTGATTATGACCTGGTCGATTCTGTCAAAGATTGGCGTGCCGAGTGGTTTTACGCTGCCAATTTGATCCCTTCTCTTGTTGTTCACTCCGGATCCGGTCCTGTGGTGAATGACCGATGGGACAAGAAGCTTGAGTCACCTGCTGAGATTCAAGCGATCCAGCCACTCCTTGATAGGATTAGCATGCTGAAATAGCAGGGTTTGACTGGCTTTGGTATTGTTTCAAGCTTCCTTCGTCGCCGGGTTCAGCCCTTGAAAGAGCGGGAACATCTCGGCTTTGAGTATTCTGGGGCCGAGGATCCTTCACGCATGGTCCCAGCTCTTGAGCTGACCGGTGAGGAGGTACTCGAGCGCCTCCAGAAGATGCTGAAAGGAGTGAGCGTCATTCCTCCTGCTGTCTCTGAGTTCTCGGCCATCAACCCGCCCCCAGCTGTGAGTTGTCTATCTTTTTTATTTGAGTTCTTTATGTACTCTTGCTGCATCCGTTCTTGCTTAGCTTTTCCTTGTCTCGGTGTTTTATCTTTTTTCGCAGGAGCTTGGGCGGAACTTTGTCGATTCGATCCCCCTTGATGTTCTCCCTGCCGTGGCGGAGACTGGGGATCGTCTAGCTGGTACTTCTGCAATTAGTAAGTCTCAAACCTTTACAACCCTTCCTGGGGTTTCTTTCAGATTTGTTGATGTATATGAAGAGTATGTTCCTCGTCTAGTCCCTCGCGGTCCTCGCAGTGTCCCGAAGAGGGGGCGAATGGACGGGTCTTCATCTGGCTTGCCTGTCTCCAAGAAGCCTCGCAAACCAAGTACTCCTTCAGGTACTCCAGTTGTTGCTAGCATGCTCTTAGGTGAGCACATTTAATACTCTTTGTTCTTTTATTTTCATGTTTCTCTCTTGAACCGAGTACTTTTCATCTCCTTTTCAGCAGGTGCTCTGGTTTCGTTGGCTGAGGGAGAAGAGGATGATGAAGTCCCCCTCATCATGCGGCGGTGAGTTGTTTTTCATATTCTTGTTGCATTGAATTTCTCCTTTTTGTTTTGAATTTTAGTCTTGAACTTTTTGAAGTAATCGGAGGTCGGGTGTGAGTTCTTCCGATGCTCCCGCGCTGACTTTTTCTGAAGCTCTGGTGTCGAGTTCTTTGGTTGCCTCTGTCCCGAGCTGTACCGCTCCTCCGGTGCGGAGTTCTTCCACGGCTCCAGCCCCGGCTTCTTCCATGGCTCCAGCCCCGGCTTCTTCCGCGGCTCCGTTGTCTGCTGTCCCGCTCCCGTCGCCGGGTGGCGGGGACGTCTTTGCCGTCGTGGTTCCCCCTGCGAGGCTTTCTCTTGGCTTCGCGAAGAAAAAAGTAGTCGGGTGAGTAGATTCTAGCTTTATCTTTTTGGCTTTTATCTTCCTTCCTCTGGTTCTTATTGGTGCTTCCTTTTATCTCTTTTCAGTGTTTCGTCTTCTCTAATTTCTTCATCGACTTCTTCTCTGCCTCCCGCCGTGCCAACGAGTTTCGAGCCTCGAGACTCACAACATTATGTTGATGAAGTCGCCGCGGGGGCTTCAGAGCTACCTGGCGGAGTTGCGGACTTGGTCGCTCCGGAGGTAACTGTGGCCGTCGCGCCGGGTTCTTCTGAGGGTTTGGCTCCAGCTTCCCTGGAGGTTGCTTTGGTCGTTCCTCCTTCGCCCCAGCCGGCCTCTCCTTCCCCTTCTCTTGTCTCCGGCGGCCCCTCCTTTTCCGGTGACGTGGTGCAACAGTTCGATGCCACTCATCGGTTATCGGAGCTGGCCGTAGCCTGGGGGAGCTTGTCGACCCTCGCGACTTCTTTTGGTGAAAAGCTCCAGGTAGGTTTTACTGCCACTCCTCTTTTTCATGCTTGTTTTTTTTCTATCCTTATGCCTTGTTTCTCTTTGCCTCTTTTTGCTCAGTCTTTTTCTCGTGATCATTCTGGCTTCTTTTTCTCATCTGAAAATGAGAGGAAGTTGTCTTCGGAGGTGGACGCTCTAAAAGCCGATCTTGACCTCCTCCGGGCTGAGTTGGAGACGGAGCGTCAAATGCACCAAAAGGAGGAGAAAGCCCTTCGAGCCCGGGTAGTGGAGACGGAGAAACAGAGAGATGCTGCGGTGGAGTCTGCGAAGAATGAATGCAAAGGTGCGGCGGGTTCTGCCTATTTTTTCTTGTATTTTGACTTCTTTTTCCGCTGACTTATTCTTGGGTGTCCTGTCTAGCTCTCCGAGTTGAGAAGCAAAAGCTCTCGGAGAGTATTGATGAAATGAGGGCCCTTGTCCGTTCTAGTCATAATAGAGCTGAGGAGGTAATTACTCATGCTGAGGAAGAACTCGCCCTTGCTAAGCTGATTAGGCGTGGAGCTGACAGAGATCTTGTGCAGGCCCAAAAAACTATTGAAGGCTTGTCCGGGAAGCTGGCGACGGCTACTGAGAATTGGAATGCTTTGTGGAAATCTTTTCGTTCAGTAGCCGATGTCCTCCGGACTTCGGCGGATGACGGGCAATCTTGGGCGCAGTTCATTCCCCGGATTCCGACTCGTTTCTAAGAGTTCGCGAAGAGGTGTGCCCAAGTATGTACCAAGAATGTGTTGGCCCAGGTCCGGGTCCTTGCTCCAGAGGCGCCTCTCTCCAAGATAGCAGAAGAAGCTGAGAGCCAAGAATATCTTGACGCCGTTGAAAAGATGGAGCCTAAGGTCGAAGATCTAGCCAGTAGGGTTGTAGATAGTCTAAATATTGACATTTCCCTTTCTGATGACAACGCCTGACTCGATTGAGCATCCCCTTGTAATATTACACTCCTTTTTAAATGAAGATTCTTTATTTTTGTTGATGTATTCTTTGCCTGGGTGCGGTTGAAGTTATTTGACTTGCTGAGTACCTTGTCCTGTTCCCGTCTCTGCTTTGTAAAACAACTCTGTGCGTTATTCTGACGAGGCCCCTCGATTTGTCGAGTACTTTTCTTTTCTTCCTCCTTTGTGATCTGTCGAGTGCTTTGTCCGTGCTATGACTTGTTAGATGTAGATCTTTGCGTTAACAACCTTTCGCCTGCGCTATGTAAAATGACTCGGTATAGAAATGTTGCCTCGACAAACTTCGGCATCCGAGTGCTTTCTTGAGTGGCGCTTGTGCTTTTGTGAGGAAAAAGTATTCCTATCTGGATGTAGCCCCCGAGCCTATTGCTTTTTGGAACGAAGTGCTGGAGGGTCTTTTGAAGTTAGATTTCGGTCGACTCAGCCAATTTGCTTTTTGTTAGCTTTTAGCTACCCTCATCGGCGAGCTCAAGCGTTTTTTCAGCTATTTTGCTCTCGGCCGGGATGCTCAGGCATGTTCTCAGCCATTTTGCTTTTTGTTTTGGGTGTTAGCTTTTAGCTACCCTCATCGGCGGGCTCAAGCGTCTTTTCAGCTATTTTGCTCTCGGCCGGGATGCTCAGGCATGTTTTCAGCCATTTTGTTTTTTGTTTCGGGTGTTAGCTTTTAGCTACCCTCATCGGCGGGCTCAAGCATCTTTTCAGCTATTTTGCTCTCGGCCGGGATGCTGCAGGCATGTTTTCAGCCATTTTGCTTTTTGTTTCGGGTGTTAGCTTTTAGCTACCCTCATCGGCGGGCTCAAGCGTCTTTTCAGCTATTTTGCTCTCGGCCGGGATGCTCAGGCATGTTTTCAGCCATTTTGCTTTTTGTTTTGGGTGTTAGCTTTTAGCTACCCTCATCGGCGGGCTCAAGCGTCTTTTCAGCTATTTTGCTCTCGGCCGGGATGCTCAGGCATGTTTTCAGCCATTTTGCTTTTTATTTCGGGTGTTAGCTTTTAGCTACCCTTATCGGCGGGCTCAAGCGTCTTTTCAGCTATTTTGCTCTTGGCCGGGATGCTCAGGCATGTTTTCAGCCATTTTGCTTTTTGTTTCGTGAAAACAACTCGTTGGAAGTCATGACAAGACATGCTGTGGATGAATATCATCTTTATTGATCATGAGTATAAACTAATACATATGTTGTTGAAGAGTATTGTCTTTCGTTGATTGTGAACGTAGGTCCCTTGTGGCTTGCATATCTGTTTTTTCTTGAGTTGTTTTTACGCGTAGAATCTTCTTAGCTGGCTGATGTGCCATGTATTGCTGACTTCTTTTCCATCTTCGGTCATTAACTTGTATGTGCCTGGTCCGGTGACTTTTGTGACAATGAACGGGCCTTCCCATGGACTGAGTAGCTTATGTCGTCCATCAGTCTTTTGTATCCTTCTTAGCACTAAGTCTCCAACTTGTAGTGATCAAGGTTGGGTACTCTTGTTGTAGTGCCGTCTTAAACCTTGTAGGTATCTGGCTGATTGGAGGGTAGCATTTATTCTGACTTCTTCTGAGCTGTCGAGTTCTAATCTTCTTGTGTGTTCTGCTTCTCCTTCATCATATTGTTCTATTTTTGGGGATGTCTAGATCAAGTCGGCGGGTTGTACGGCCTCTGACCCGTAAACTAGGAAGAAGGGTGAGTGGCCTGTTGCTCTGCTTATTTGAGTTCGTAGCCCCCATACTACTTTCGGTAATTCTTCAATCCATTTGGACCCATAGTCCACTAGTTCTTCGTATAACCTTGGTTTTAATCCGGCTAGTATGAGTCCATTAGCCCTTTCTACTTGTCCGTTGGCTTCTGGATGTGCAATAGACGCATAGTCTATACTGAAACCACAGTCTTGTGCCCAGCTCTTGAATTCTGTAGCTGTGAAGGGGGAGCCTAGATCTGTGATGATTCGATTGGGCATGCCGAAGCGGTGCATAATGTCTTGGATAAACTCGACTGCTTTGGTTGCGCTGTATTTCGCGAGTGGTTTGTATTCAATCCACTTGGTGAACTTGTCGATTGCTACAAAGATGTACTCGAAGCCACCTTTTGCTTTTTTCAGGGGTCCTACTTGATCTAGCCCCCAGCAGGAAAAAGGCCAAGCGGGTGGGATGCAGATAAGATTGTGAGCTGGTACATGGGCTTGTCTTGCAAACATTTGGCAACCTTTGCATTTTCTGACAAGCTCTTCTGCGTCTTTCAAAGCGGTTGGCCAGTAGAATCCGGTGCGAAATGCTTTGCCAACCAGTGTCCTTGAGGCGGCATGATTTCCACAGCAACCTGAGTGTATTTCATCTAGGATCTCTTTACCTTCTTCAAATGAGACACATTTTAGGAGTACTCCTGATGATGCTACTCTTCTGTAAAGTTTATCTCCTACTAGAACGTAGTTTTTGCTTCTGCGAACAACTTGGGTGGCTTCTGCCTTATCTGCTGGTAATTTGTTTTCTTTGATATAGTCGATGAAAACTTGGCCCCATGAAGTGTTGATTACCAAGATCTGAACGCTTTTAGCCTGAATTTCATGTGTTGTTTCACCGGGTTGTTTGATAGAGGGAACTGATAGCTCTTCTATGAATACGCCGGGTGGAACCTTCGCTCTGTCTGATCCGAGCTTGGCAAGGACATCTGCTGCAATGTTGGAATCGCGTAGGACGTGTAAAATTTCTAATCCTTGGAAATGTTTTTCAAGTTTCCGTATTTCAGCACAGTAAGCACCCATGTTTTCTTTGGTGCAATCCCAATCTTTGTTGACTTGGTTGATGACTACTGCTGAATCGTCGTATACGAGTAATCTTTTTATTCCGAGGGTAATCGCGACTCGTAGCCCGTGGATGAGGGCTTCATATTCTGCTTCGTTATTTGTAGCTTGCCATAATATCTGAAGGACGTACTTGAGTTGTTTTCCTTCCGGAGAAATGAGGAGAACACCTGCACCGGCCCCGCCTAGTTTGAGTGATCTGTCAAAGTACATCTTCCAGTGGTCGAGGATTGTATCTGATAAGGGCTGTTGAATCTCTGTCCATTCGGCCACGAAATCGGTGAGGGCTTGAGATTTGATTGCTTTCCGTGGGGTGAAATTGATGTCAAGAGCTCCAATTTTAACTGCCCATTTGGATATGCGCCCTGTGGCGTCTTTATTGTGTAGGATGTCTCCGAGTGGAAAATCTGTCACTACGGTAATCTTGTGGCTTTCGAAATAGTGGCGAAGCTTCCGTGAGGTAATGAGTAGAGCGTAGAGTAGTTTTTGTACATACGGGTACCGGATTTTGGATTCTGACAGTACTTCACTGATGTAGTATACTAGACGTTGCACTTTATACACGCGCCCTTGTTCTTCTCTTTCTATGACTATTGCTGTGCTGATTACGGTAGGAGTTGCCGCGATATATAGCATCATATCTTCATCTTTCTTTGGAGGTGTCAGGATAGGGGATAAAGTGAGGTATTCTTTAAGTTTTTTGAAAGCTTCGTCGGCCTCTATTGTCCACTCGAACTTGTCTGTCTTCTTTAGTAGTTTAAAGAAAGGTAACCCCTTTTCGCCGAGTCTTGATATGAAACGGTTGAGGGCCGCCATGCATCCTGTTAGTTTCTGCACATCTTTGACACTTCTAGGTGGGCCCATTTCTGTTATAGCTCGAATTTGCTTGGTGCTGGCTTCGATCCCGCGCTGACTGACCAAAAATCCGAGTAGTTGTCCTGAGGGAACTCCAAATACACATTTATCTGGGTTCAATTTCCATCTCCATTTCTTCAAGTTTTCGAAGGTTTGCTTTAAATCTTCAATTAGAGTGTCTGGGTTCTTTGTTTTCACCACCACATCGTCCACGTATGCCTCCACATTTTCACCGATTTGATTCCCAAGGCAAGTCTGGATAGCTCTTTGGTACGTGGCGCCAGCGTTCTTTAGTCCAAACGACATGGTCTTGTAGCAGTAGGCACCAAATGGGGTGATGAAAGATGCCTTGCTCTGGTCTTCTTCTTTTAGTGCGATCTGGTGATATCCTGAATAGCAATCGAGAAAAGATAATAACGCAGATCCTGCTGTCGAGTCAACTATCTGGTCAATGCGTGGTAGCCCGAACGTATCTTTTGGGCAATGTTTGTTGAGATCTGTGTAATCGACGCACATACGCCACTCGTCCGTGTTTTTCTTCTATACAAGGACCGGGTTTGCTAGCCAATCTGGATGTAGGATCTCCTTGATGAATCCGGCTGCCATTAGTTTTGTTATTTCCTTTTTAATTGCTGCCTTCTTGTCGGGTGAGAATCGTCGTAGCCGTTGTTTTACATGTTTGGAGCTTTTGTTAACATCAATTCTATGCTCAGCCAACTCCCTTGGGACTCCTGGCATGTCGGCTGGCTTCCAAGCGAAGATATCTTTGTTGTCCCGAAGAAAGTTGGTGAGCGCGAGTTCCTATTTTGCCGAGAGGTGAGCACTGATAGTTGCTGTCTTGGAGGTATCGCCTGTGCCTAAGTCGATTTGCTTGACGTCGGCTTCTTTTGGTGGTGCGATGATGCTGGGCTTTTTAGCCGTTATTTCTAATTCTTCTTGGCTTGTTTCTACAGCGATTGCGGCTATTTCTTTTCTTCCATTGTCGGCTTGCGCTTTAGCTGTAATTTGGATTGCTTGAACGTCGCAGTCAAAAGTGCGCTTTAAATTGCTTCGAAGGGAAAGGATACCGTTGGGTCCTGGCATCTTAAGTAGTAAGTACGGGTAATGTGGTATTGCCATGAATTTGGCCAGTGCTGGACGTCCGAGGATTGCATGATATGATGAATCGAAGTCGGCGACTTCAAATTTGATAAACTCTGTTCGGTAGTTTGAAGGAGTTCCAAAGGTAACAGGTAAAGTAATTTGTCCGAGTGGCATGGCTGCTTTGCCGGGTACTATTCCGTAAAAAGGTGTGCTTGTTGGCGTAATCATCCCGGCGAGTTGTAGTCCCATTTTCCTTAGAGTTTCTGAAAAGATGATGTTAAGCCCAGCTCCTCCATCGATTAGTACTTTGGTGACGGTCATACCAGCAATAGTCGGATCCAGAACCAATGGATAATGGCCTGCGTTTCCCACGCTAGTCCATTGGTCTTCTCTGGTAAATTGGATAGGATACTGTGACCAATTGAGGTATCTTGGTGTAGCCGGTTCTGCTGTCATAATGGTCCGCAGTGCTAGTTTTTCTTGATGTTTGCTTCTGCAATCCGGAGCCCCTGAGAAAATCACTGCTACCGTTCCCCTAGGTTTTTGGAATCCTTTGTCCTCGTGGTTGTCTTCTTCTCTTTTCTGATTGTCCTCTTTGGTGTTTTCCTTACTATCTTTTCTTGTGTATCGATCATTAAAAGTGTAGCAATTTCCGATGGTGTGCCTCCCACTAGGGTGCAATGGGCAACGTATGTTTTCAATGTCATCATATCTTCTTGGTTTGGGAAACTTCTTTGATTTGTCGGCCATTGCCACAGTATTGTCTGGTCTACGTTTTCTTTCTTGATGTCTGCTATTTCGTTGACTTTGCTTATCCGGGTTGTCTTGGTTGCTTCTGTCCGGGAACCTCTCTCGTGTTTTTTCTTCTGCAGTAATCATCTTTTCTACTGTACGTCTGAATTCTTCATTGTTTCTCGGATTTTCTTTGCAGAAGTCTTGAAATTGCCATCTAGCCATGATTCCATGAGAGAAAGCTTCAATTACTTCTCGTTCGGTTATGTCATGCACTTGAGCTCGTAGTTCGCCGAATCGTCGATAGTAGTTTCTGAGACTTTCACCTCCCCTTTGCTTGAGTCCTTTTAGTTCTGCATGAGTGATTGGGTGTGTAATGATTCCTGCGAAATTCTCACAAAAAGCTCTCTGCAAATCCTCCCAATTTCCGATAGATCCTGGATTTAGTTTATCGAACCATTGGAGGGGCATGGCCTCCAGTGCCATGGGGAAGAAAAGGGCTTTGATATCGTCGTCTCCTCCGGCTAGTTCAATCGATTGTGAATATATTCTGAGCCATTGCTTTGGTTCAGTTTTGCCATCATACTTGGAGTGATTAGATGGTTTGAATTTGTGAGGTAATCGCACCAATGCGAGCCTGTTCGCGAAGCAGGGGAACCTGTCGTGTGCCTTGGTTTCTTTGAATTCAGATTCGGCGCCTTCCTCTGGCCAACTGTCGTTCTGATGGGAACAATCTTGCGAGGTTGTCTGGGTAGGAACCCTGCTCCTAGTCTTCCTTAGTTGTTCAAATCGGTGGCCTTGATTATGTTCCTTCCTACTTCCTCCGTCATGGCTTCCACTCGGCCCAAGTCTTTCGAAAGCGGATTTCCTTTGATTTTGATCTTCTTGCCGGTGGGTTGTTGATCTGGCGGGTAGTCTTGATCGAGCTTTCTCTTCATGCGTTCTCGAGATTGTCGATCGGAGCAAGTCCTGGAGCTGTTCATACTTCTCACCAGGATGCGAAGTTGCTCCGAGTTCTTCTAATGCTTCTCGAATCTTATCGTAAGGCGTATTCGCCGTGCGTCTCCCTTCGACTTCTCGTTGCGATTTTCTTTTGTCGTACTCAGCCAATTCTGACTCGTATCTGATCCAAGCTTCCCTGCGCTGCCTAGCACGGTGTTGGCGCCCTTGCTTCAACTTGTTTTTTCTTTCTCTAGCTTGTTTCTGACTATCTGTTTCTCCATCGTAGCCCTGGCAAAGGGTGATATGTTGGATTTCGATTCATCTGATGATCGACTCGGGTGCT